>NW_022262905.1:0-25000 GCF_002021735.2 Oncorhynchus kisutch | reverse complement strand
GAAAGAGAGGAAAGAGAGAGAGGAAAGAGAGAGAGAGAAAGAGGAAAGAGAGAGAGGAAAGAGAGAGAGGAAAGAGGAAAGAGAGAGAGGAAAGAGGAAAGAGAGAGAGGAGAGAGGAAAGAGAGAGAGGAGAGAGGAAAGAGAGAGAGGAAAGAGAGAGAGAGAAAGAGAGAGAGGAGAGAGGAAAGAGAGAGAAAGAGAGAGAGAGAAAGAGAGAGAGAGAAAGAGAGAGAGGAGAGAGGAAAGAGGAAAGAGAGAGAGGAAAGATAGAGAGGAAAGAGAGAGAGAAAGAGAGAGAGGAGAGAGGAAAGAGAGAGAGGAGAGAGGAAAGAAAGAGAGAGAGAGAAAGAGAGAGAGGAGAGAGGAAAGAGAGAGAGAGAAAGAGAGAGAGAGAAAGAGAGAGAGAGAAAGAGAGAGAAGAGAGAGGAAAGAGAGAGAGAAGAGAGGAAAGAGAGAGAGGAAAGAGAGAGAAGACAGAACAATGCCTAGCAAATTATAAACGGCACCCTCCCCTGCTAGTCCTGCTACTCCCATTCAGGGGACATGTGACATATAAAGTCCATTATTGTCTTTGGTCCAAACATCAGCAGGCTTATTTGACACCACAATGGGGTCAAGGACCTCTGCTGAGGTGAAATAGTGTGATAGCAAACGTTTGCCCCGTCCGAACCCCTCATCTCCCCCTGACCTTGACCCCCGTGACCCCCAGACCGTCAGAAATGAAGGCCAGGGAGCCAGACACTCCTCTCAGGAGGCTGGTGAGGGATCGCTCAAGATAAGCAGGAGAGCTGTAGAACAGGGAGACAATGTCAAAACAGGCCACTTGGGGCAACGGTGAGCGCAATTACCAATCCAGTAGGTTATGTAATGCTACAGCATTGAGGATGGACGTCTATTACCATCCAGTAGGTTATGTAATGCTACAGCATTGAGGATGGACGTCTGTTACCACCCAGTAGGTTTATGTAATGCTACAGCATTGTGGATGGGGTAGGAGGATGGACGTCTGTTACCATCCAGTAGGTTATGTAATGCTACAGCATTGAGGATGGGGTAGGAGGATGGACGTCTGTTACCATCCAGTAGGTTTATGTAATGCTACAGCATTGAGGATGGACGTCTGTTACCATCCAGTAGGTTATGTAATGCTACAGCATTGTGGATGGGGTAGGAGGATGGACGTCTGTTACCATCCAGTAGGTTATGTAATGCTACAGCATTGAGGACGAGGTGGGAGGATGGACGTCTGTTACCATCCAGTAGGTGTATGTAATGCTACAGCATTGAGGACGAGGTGGGAGGATGGACGTCTGTTACCATCCAGTAGGTGTATGTAATGCTACAGCATTGTGGAAGGGGTAGGAGGATGGTAGGAGTTGTTGCATGTCCATGTCAGACCTTTAAAACCCCTTAACTTAATACCGAAAGGGTTTTGGAGTCTGATTCTGCGGTGAGACTGAGATCTTGTTGTTGTTGACAGAATGAGACAGTCACAGAGATACACTCTGAATCCACCCCCCCCCCCCCCCTCCCTCATCAGGAAGACTAATGTTATGACTGAAGGAGATCTACTGATGAACAAGGCTGATCTCTAGATCAGAGATGATATTGACGATAGAGATTGTGGGTTCTATCCATGTAATGGTCAGCAACTGTTCAAATTCCTCATATATAAATATATATATATACTTTATTATCTCTCCCCCTAACACTACCATCTCTCCTCTAAGTGGACTAAACTAATGGACAACAACACTGAGGCTTCTACTTCCAGCTAATACATAATATATACATTAATGGACACAGTCTGTTTTACAATAGTTATCTTTTGTTTGTTTTTAGTCCCAACCTTCAGCTCCCCTCAATCCCTCCCATCTATCTCCTAACACCATCCAGTCCTTCAGCTCCCCTCAACCCCTCCCATCTATCTCCTAACACCATCCAGTCCTTCAGCTCCCCTCAACCCCATCCCATCTATCTCCTAACACGATCCAGTCCTTCAGCTCCCCTCAACCCCTCCCATCTATCTCCTAACACCATCCAGTCCTTCAGCTCCCCTCAACCCCTCCCATCTATCTCCTAACACCATCCATTCTCAACTTTCAGCTCCCCTCAACCCCATCCCATCTATCTCCTAACGCCATCCAGTCCAAACCTGCAGCTACCCTCAACCCCTCCCATCTATCTTCTAACACCATCCAGTCCCAACCTTCAGCTCCCCTCAACCACTCCCATCTATCTCCTAACACCATCCAGTCCCAACCTTCAGCTCCCCTCAATCCCTCCCATCTATCTCCTAACACCATCCAGTCTCACCCTTCAGCTCCCCTCAACTTCAAATTCCTCATATATAAATATATATATATACTTTATTATCTCTCCCCCTAACACTACCATCTCTCCTCTAAGTGGACTAAACTAATGGACAACAACACTGAGGCTTCTACTTCCAGCTAATACATAATATATACATTAATGGACACAGTCTGTTTTACAATAGTTATCTTTTGTTTGTTTTTAGTCCCAACCTTCAGCTCCCCTCAATCCCTCCCATCTATCTCCTAACACCATCCAGTCCTTCAGCTCCCCTCAACCCCTCCCATCTATCTCCTAACACCATCCAGTCCTTCAGCTCCCCTCAACCCCATCCCATCTATCTCCTAACACGATCCAGTCCTTCAGCTCCCCTCAACCCCTCCCATCTATCTCCTAACACCATCCAGTCCTTCAGCTCCCCTCAACCCCTCCCATCTATCTCCTAACACCATCCATTCTCAACTTTCAGCTCCCCTCAACCCCATCCCATCTATCTCCTAACGCCATCCAGTCCAAACCTGCAGCTACCCTCAACCCCTCCCATCTATCTTCTAACACCATCCAGTCCCAACCTTCAGCTCCCCTCAACCACTCCCATCTATCTCCTAACACCATCCAGTCCCAACCTTCAGCTCCCCTCAATCCCTCCCATCTATCTCCTAACACCATCCAGTCTCACCCTTCAGCTCCCCTCAACCCCTCCCATCTATCTCTGAACACAATCCAGTCCCATCCTTCAGCTCCCCTCAACCCCTCCCATCTATCTCTAAACACCATCCAGGCCCACACTTCAGCTCCCCTCAACCCCTCCCATCTATCTCTGAACACCATCCAGTCCTTCAGCTCCCCTCAACCCCTCCCACCTATCTCTGACCACCATCCAGTCCTTCAGCTATCCTCAACCCCTCCCATCTATCTCTGACCACCATCCAGTCCTTCAGCAACACTCAACCCCTCCCATCTATCTCTGACCACCACCCAGTCAAAGTCCTTCAGCAACACTAAACCCTTCCCATCTATCTCTGAACACCATCCAGTCCTTCAGCAACACTCAACCCCTCCCATCTATCTCTGACCACCATCCAGTCCTTCAGCAACACTCATCCCCTCCCATCTATCGCTGACCACCATCCAGTCCTTCAGCAACACTCAACCCCTCCCATCTATCTCTGACCACCATCCAGTCCTTCAGCAACACTAAACCCCTCCCATCTATCTCTGAACACCATCCAGTCCTTCAGCAACACTAAACCCCTCCCATCTATCTCTGAACACCATCCAGTCCTTCAGCAACACTAAACCCCTCCCATCTATCTCTGACCACCATCCAGTCCTTCAGCAACACTCATCCCCTCCCATCTATCGCTGACCACCATCCAGTCCTTCAGCAACACTCAACACCTCCCATCTATCTCTGACCACCATCCAGTCCTTCAGCAACACTCAACCCCTCCCATCTATCTCTGACCACCATCCAGTCCTTCAGCAACACTCAACCCCTCCCATCTATCTCTGACCACCATCCAGTCCTTCAGCAACACTCAACCCCTCCCATCTATCTCTGACCACCATCCAGTCCTTCAGCAACACTCAACCCCTCCCATCTATCTCTGACCACCATCCAGTCCTTCAGCAACACTCAACCCCTCCCATCTATCTCTGACCACCACCCAGTCCTTCAGCAACACTCAACCCCTCCCATCTATCTCTGACCACCATCCAGTCCTTCAGCAACACTCAACCCCTCCCATCTATCTCTGACCACCATCCAGTCCTTCAGCAACACTCAACCCCTCCCATCTATCTCTGACCACCACCCAGTCCTTCAGCAACACTCAACCCCTCCCATCTATCTCTGACCACCATCCAGTCCTTCAGCAACACTCAACCCCTCCCATCTATCTCTGACCACCATCCAGTCCTTCAGCAACACTAAACCCCTCCCATCTATCTCTGACCACCATCCAGTTTGGATTTCTATCTGCCATATATTTTTAGCTGTGCTGTAATTTTCACAGAAGTTCTGAACCTTTCTAGTCTGATCGATTCTACAGATTGTAAATGAAAGATTATCATTTTTACTAACAGTAATATTATATATTGTATTTTGAGCATTTTGAGGGTGAATTCCATGGTTTTTACTAGATTACTTGTAGTTTTTCATGTTGTTTATCTGTAATTTTTGTAATGACTTGGTGCTGTCTATCTTGGCCAGGAAGCTCTTGAAAAAGAGATTTTAAATCTCAATGAGCCCTTCCTGATTAAATAAAGGTTAAATAAATTAACCAAATATTATTGATTGATTGATTTTTCAAGACACCCAGCAGTGTTATTTGCAGAATTTTCAAAACCCTTCCTGAACCTGCGAACAGAAACAAGCTAAAACAAACAATCGAATGATTCTGTCTCTTCGCAGAAGAATCTGCAGAGCTGGGAAGGTTGTAATCCCCCCCCATATAGATAACATTAAATTGATTGCAAAAAGTGTGCATGCTAATTTTAAATGAAAAACTTGAAGTGTTGAATCCAGTGTTGTTTTGTGTATCGGTTCATAAACCGCCGTGGAATCTGTACATCGAAAAATCTCTCCCCAACTATTTTGTAACCTGTTTGGGACAGCTGTACATTTTGCTGGTCCTTTAAATGGAACTGAAAACTTTTGTTATTGATCAAAAAATGTCTTTTAAACAATTTTGGTCTTTAGTGCAAAGAGCAGTTTAAAGAAAAATGCATCTCCAAAATATAAAAACTGTAAATATATATAAAAAATAAAAAAAATACTATATTATATACTATATATAGAAACTGTAAATATACATTTTTTTAAATAAATTAATATTTGTTGTAATATTTGTTATTTATTTTCAGGCGGATTAAACTGAAATTGCAACTAGCTTTCTATGGCTTATTTAAAAAATACTGATATTTTGGAGATTATTTACTAAAATGAGAGGTTGTAAATCTGAATAAAGAGAAAATGGTCATTTTTGAACAATGGGGTGAGACAGTCTCACTAATCTGCTAGAGAATCAGTTTGGATTTAAGTTGAACTTTTCTTTGACTGAAACATCTAATGAGAGATTCAATGCATTAATATTTAATACTTTTTGGCGTCTGAATTCATATTCGTTATACAAATATGGCCGTTTAATTTTGTCTGGCTTGTCATTCCAAATAAAATTACATTGTTCAGTGTAGGCAGGGCAATAAGTAGAATAGGCAAACTGGGATATGACTAACTAATTAAGATGATTTTTTTCCCACAAATAGACAGGTATTTACCTTTCTATGGTAGCAAGATACGGTGCATTCGGAAAGTATTCAGACCCCTTGACTTTTCCACATTTTGTTACATGACAGCCTTATTCTAAAAATGGATGATTTCATTCCCCCATCAATCTACACACAATCGTGACATCACAATAGCCCATAACGACATCACAATAGCCCATAACGACATCACAATACCCCATAATGACATCACAATACCCCATAATGATAAAGCAAATACTACATACTGTATGTATTCAGAACTTTTGCTTTCACACTAGAAATTGAGCTCAGGTGCATCCTGTATTCATTTCTCATCCTTGATGTTTCTGCAACTTGATTGGAGTCCACCTGTGGAAATTTTGATTGGACATGATTTGGAAAGGCACACTCCTTGTCTATATAAGGTACACAGCAAAAACCAAGCCATGAGGTCGAAGGAAATGACCATAGACCTGATTGTGTCGAGGCACAGATCTGGGGAAGGGTACCAACACATTTCTGCAGCATTGAAGATCCCCAAGAACACATCACCAATCAGGCCTTTATTGTATAGTGGCCAGACGGAAGCCACTCCTCAGTAAAAGGCACATGACAGCCCGCTTGGCGTTTGCCAAGCACTCTCAGACCATGACAAATAAGATTCTCTGGTCTGATGAAACCAAGATTGGCAACATCATGCTTTAATTATGTTTTCAGCGGCAGGGACTGGGAGACTAGTCAGGATCGAGGGAAAGATGAACAGAGCAAAGTACAGAGAGATCCTTGATGAAAACCTGCTCCAGAGCGCTCAGGACCTCAGACTGGGGTGAAGGTTCACCTTCCAACAGGACAACGATCTTAAGCAAACAACCAAGACAACGCAGGAGTGGCTTCTGGACAAGTCTCTGAATGTCCTTGAGTGGCCCAGCCAGAGCCCGGACTTGAACCCAACCTGACAGAGCTTGAGTGGCCCAGCCAGAGCCTGGACTTGAACCCAACCTGACAGAGCTTGAGTGGCCCAGCCAGAGCCCGGACTTGAACCCAACCTGACAGAGCTTGAGTGGCCCAGCCAGAGCCCGGACTTGAACCCGATCTAACATCTTATTTAACCTTTATTTAGCTAGGAAAGTTAGTTAAGAACAAGTTCTTCTTTACAATGACGTTCTGGGTTAACTGCCTTGTTCAGGGGTAGAATGACAGATGTTTACCTTGTCAGTTCAGGGATTCGATCTAGCAACCTTTCGGTTACTGGCCCAACGCTCTAACCACTAGGTGACCTGCTGCCCCCATCTCTGGAGAGACCTGAATATAGATATGCAGCGACGCTCCCCATCCAACCTGACAGAGCTTGACATGATCTGCAGAGAAGAATGGGAGAAGCTCCCCAAATACAGGTGTGCCAAGCTTGTAGCGTCATACCCAAGAAGACTCAAGGCTGTAATCACTGCCAACGGTGCTTCATCAAAGTACCAAGTAAAGGGTCTGAATACTTATGTAATTTTAATATATATATATTTTTTTAAATATTTTTTTGTATCCTGTTTTTGCTTTGTCGTTATGGGAAAATGTGTGTAGATTGATCAGTAAAAACATTTTTGGAATCCATTTTAGAAAAAGGCTGTAAAGTAACAAAATGTGGAAAAAAGTCAAGGGGTCTGAATACTTTACGAATGGACTGCATTATCGATTTTTGCAAACATTCAATTAAAATGTAGTGAGGTCATTTCTTTCTTTTGGAAAATGAATTACGAGTATTTTGTTCTGGTTTAAAGGTTGTCTCTTGTTCTGGTTTTAAGGTTGTCACTCTTGTTCTGGTTTAAAGGTTGTCTCTTATTCTGGTTTTAAGGTTGTCTCTTGTTCTGGTTTTAAGGTTGTCTCTCTTGTTCTGGTTTTAAGGTTGTCTCTCTTGTTCTGGTTTTAAGTTTGTCTCTCTTGTTCTGGTTTAAAGTTTGTCTCTCTTGTTCTGGTTTAAAGGTTGTCTCTCTTGTTCTGGTTTTAAGGTTGTCTCTCTTGTTCTGGTTTTAAGGTTGTCTCTCTTGTTCTGGTTTTAAGGTTGTCTCTCTTGTTCTGGTTTTAAGGTTGTCTCTCTTGTTCTGGTTTAAAGGTTGTCTCTCTTGTTCTGGTTTAAAGGTTGTCTCTCTTGTTCTGGTTTTAAGGTTGTCTCTCTTGTTCTGGTTTTAAGGTCGTCTCTTGTTCTGGTTTTAAGGTTGTCTCTCTTGTTCTGGTTTTAAGGTTGTCTCTTGTTCTGGTTTTAAGGTCGTCTCTTGTTCAGGTTTTAAGGTTGTCTCTCTTGTTCTGGTTTTTAAGGTTGTCTCTCTTGTTCGTGCTTCTACACCTGCATTGCTTGCTGTTTGGGGTTTTAGGCTGGGTTTCTGTACAGCACTTTGAGATATCAGCTGATGTACGAAGGGCTATATAAATACATTTGATTTGATTTGATTTGATTCTGGTTTTAAGGGTGCAACATGCAAGAATTACTCTGCCATTTCCTGGTTACACAAATTCTAATAGTTCTCCTAATTTCAATTTGTAGAGAATCATTGTACCGTCTAAACTGCCAGGAAGTGTATTTTCCATAATCAAAACCATGTGTTGTTTCATCTGTTTAATGCTGGTGAACAAAACCCAAAAGTAACAGATGCAAAATCTGAACTTAAAAAAATGGGAAGTACAGAAATAGCTGGCATAGAACAGATCTACCACTTGTTAGTCTTTCAATGCGAATGACAGATCACATTTCTATGTGATTTTTTTTTTCGTCCAGAATGTTACATAGTGCAGCTTTAAGGTTGTATCACGTCAGATAAAGTGACATTAGACGAGACGGACGAGCAGAGGAGAGGATGATGACAGGAAGAAAGGTGGGAAGAGGGGGAACGAAGGAGTGAGGGAGGGAGGAAAGGCGGTGAAAGAGGGAAGGAGGGAAGATGGGAGGAATGGAGTGAGGGAGGGGAAGGAAGGGGAAGAGGGAAGGAGAGAAGATGGAGGGAGTGAGTGAGTGAGTGAGTGAGGGAAGGAGGGAAAAGAGGGAAGGATGGAAGGAGGTAGGGGAAGAAGGGAATGAGGGAACAAGGGAGTGAGGGAGCGAGGGGGAGGAGTGAGCCAAAGGAGCCAGAGGCTTCCTCTTCATCTCTACTTCTCTGGCCCATCTATTAATGGCATTTTTAATCCCTTTAATTATAGATCCTCTCTACAATTACCTCAAATTAAATTACTGAGCAAACCTCAGAAGAATACATTGTAGAGGAACTAAGAAGAGGAAGATTCGCCACATGCCAAGAGGTTTAACCTCACTGTAAAATCTACATCCCAAATGGAACCCAAATGGCCCCGGGCTCTGGTCCAAAATAGTGCACTATCTAGGGCATAGTGTTTCAGTTGGCTGGTCCAAAGTAGTGCACTATCTAGGGCATAGTGTTTCAGTTGGCTGGTCCAAAATAGTGCACTATCTAGGGCATAGTGTTTCAGTTGGCTGGTCCAAAGTAGTGCACTATCTAGGGCATAGTGCGCCATTTGGCTGGTCCAAAGTAGTACACTATCTAGGGCATAGGATGTAATTTGGGATGTAGACCAACTGTAAACCTTTATCCACATCCACAGATCCCCCCCCCCCCCCCTACATTTAATCCCAATCCCATATGGCATTAAAATATTTAGATTGCCTAAAAGCCTGTACCCGATCCTCACCCTCCACACCCCCACCACCTCTATCCCCTGCTTCCCAGCCCAGCTCCCTGCTCTGTTCCGGGAGCTGCAGAGATTGCAGGAGAGGCAGAGAGGGGGCAGAGAGGAGGCAGAGAGGAGGCAGAGAGGAGGCAGAGGAGGCAGAGAGGAGGCAGAGAGGAGGCAGAGAGGACCATGTGGCACCAATAATACAGGAATCTCTGGTGTAAATCCCACGGTTCATATACAGGGCCTCTGGAATGTGGCGCTGCTCTACGAGGAACAGAATGTGAAGGTGGCGAGAGAGAAGAGAGAGAGAGGAGGAGGGAGGAAAGGAAGGATGGAGGAGAGACAGAAAGATAGAGAGTTGGAAGGAGAGAGAGGAGGGAGGGAGGGAGGGAGGGAGGGAGGGAGGGAGGGAGGGAGGGAGGGAGGGAGGGAGGGAGGGAGGGAGGGAGGGAGGGAGGGAGGGAGGGAGGGAGGGAGGGAGGGAGGGAGGGAGGGGAGACAGAAAGATAGAGTTGGAAGGAGAGAGAGAAGGAGGGAGGGAAGGAAGGATGGAGGAGAGACAGAAAGATAGAGAGTTGGAAGGAGAGAGAGAAGGAGGGAGGGAAGGAAGGATGGAGGAGAGACAGAAAGATAGAGAGTTGAAAGGAGAGAGAGAAGGAGGGAGGGAAGGAAGGATGGAGGAGAGACAGAAAGATAGAGAGTTAAGGAGAGAGAGAAGGAGAGAGAGAAGGAGGGAGGGAAGGAAGGATGGAGGAGAGACAGAAAGATAGAGAGTTGGAAGGAGAGAGAGACGGTCCACTGAGCAGGTCGGGAAACCAGGATCCTGCCAAGGTCTAAATGGCATCATTCTACAATTTCCTGTTCCGTGGCTCAGTGACCTCAGGAGGAGATGAGGGGGGGTGGGGGGGTTAAGAGATACACAATGCCTCTCACTAGCCTGCTGTAAACATGTTGACGTATCTTCCCCATCACAGCCTCTCACTACCCACATCGACCTGTCATTCCCATCACAGCCTCTCACTACCCACATCGACCTGTCATTCCCATCACAGCCTCTCACTACCCACATCGACCTGTCATTCCCATCACAGCCTCTCACTACCCACATTGACCTGTCTTCCCCATCACAGCCTCTCACTACCCACATCGACCTGTCATTCCCATCACAGCCTCTCACTACCCACATTGACCTGTCTTCCCCATCACAGCCTCTCACTACCCACATCGACCTGTCATCCCCATCACAGCCTCTCACTACCCACATCGACCTGTCATTCCCATCACAGCATCTCACTACCCACATCGACCTGTCATTCCCATCACAGCCTCTCACTACCCACATTGACCTGTCTTCCCCATCACAGCCTCTCACTACCCACATCGACCTGTCTTCCCCATCACAGCCTCATGAAAATGGCTAATTGCGTTGCCCGGGAAACGTCTTAGTCTGTCTCTCCACTGGACAAACTAGAGAGAGAAAGGACGGCAGATGTCAGGGGAGACACGGGCAGAGTAATAGGACACACCACACACACACACACACACACACCACACACACACACCACACACACACACACACACACACACACACACAATCTGCCACCAATCTGAGTGGCTACATGGCAAAATATATAAACTGGTTCCACTGGGTGGGGAAGAAAAGCGAGGAGGGATGGAGGGGGAGAGAGAGATGGGGAAGAGGGAGAGAGAGAGAGAGAAATGGAGAAGAGAGAGGTACAGACTCAGAAAGGACATTCTGGCTATAGAGACCGGTCGTCACAGACAAACCTGGCTGCCCAGAGAGGACAGGCTGTGCTCACTCTGCTCCAGGGGAGAGGTAGAGACAGAGCTGCATTTCCTATTACACTGTGACAAACACTCAGACCTAAGATAATATTTATTTCACAAAATTATAATTCAATACAAAGAATTTGAAACTACAAACGACGAAGAAAACATATCATATTTATTAGGTGAAAAGACAAAATGTGCCGTTTTGGCAGCCGAATATGTGTCCTCCTGCCACAACCTGAGGGACAGCCAGTGAAAAGTGCAAAGTCAGTGAAAAGTGCAAAGTCATGTCGATAATATTTCCCATCTTGTTTTTGTCTTTCATACCAGGTCATGTGTCTTCTCAGTCATGTTGACACTGGTCTACTACCAGGTCATGTGTCTTCTCAGTCATGTTGACACTGGTCTACTACCAGGTCATGTGTCTTCTCAGTCATGTTGACACTGGTCCACTACCAGGTCATGTGTCTTCTCAGTCATGTTGACACTGGTCTACTACCAGGTCATGTGTCTTCTCAGTCATGTTGACACTGGTCCACTACCAGGTCATGTGTCTTCTCAGTCATGTTGACACTGGTCCACTACCAGGTCATGTGTCTTCTCAGTCATGTTGACACTGGTCTACTACCAGGTCATGTGTCTTCTCAGTCATGTTGACACTGGTCTACTACCAGGTCATGTGTCTTCTCAGTCATGTTGACACTGGTCCACTACCAGGTCATGTGTCTTCTCAGTCATGATGACACTGGTCTACTACCAGGTCATGTGTCTTCTCAGTCATGTTGACACTGGTCTACTACCAGGTCATGTGTCTTCTCAGTCATGTTGACACTGGTCTACTACCAGGTCATGTGTCTCCTCAGTCATGTTGACACTGGTCCACTACCAGGTCATGTGTCTTCTCAGTCATGTTGACACTGGTCTACTACCAGGTCATGTGTCTTCTCAGTCATGTTGACACTGGTCCACTACCAGGTCATGTGTCTTCTCAGTCATGTTGACACTGGTCTACTACCAGGTCATGTGTCTTCTCAGTCATGTTGACACTGGTCTACTACCAGGTCATGTGTCTTCTCAGTCATGTTGACACTGGTCCACTACCAGGTCATGTGTCTTCTCAGTCATGTTGACACTGGTCCACTACCAGGTCATGTGTCTTCTCAGTCATGTTGACACTGGTCTACTACCAGGTCATGTGTCTTCTCAGTCATGTTGACACTGGTCTACTACCAGGTCATGTGTCTTCTCAGTCATGTTGACACTGGTCTACTACCAGGTCATGTGTCTTCTCAGTCATGTTGACACTGGTCCACTACCAGGTCATGTGTCTTCTCAGTCATGTTGACACTGGTCTACTACCAGGTCATGTGTCTTCTCAGTCATGTTGACACTGGTCCACTACCAGGTCATGTGTCTTCTCAGTCATGTTGACACTGGTCTACTACCAGGTCATGTGTCTTCTCAGTCATGTTGACACTGGTCTACTACCAGGTCATGTGTCTTCTCAGTCATGTTGACACTGGTCCACTACCAGGTCATGTGTCTTCTCAGTCATGTTGACACTGGTCTACTACCAGGTCATGTGTCTTCTCAGTCATGTTGACACTGGTCCACTACCAGGTCATGTGTCTTCTCAGTCATGTTGACACTGGTCTACTACCAGGTCATGTGTCTTCTCAGTCATGTTGACACTGGTCCACTACCAGGTCATGTGTCTTCTCAGTCATGTTGACACTGGTCCACTACCAGGTCATGTGTCTTCTCAGTCATGTTGACACTGGTCCACTACCAGGTCATGTGTCTTCTCAGTCATGTTGACACTGGTCTACTACCAGGTCATGTGTCTTCTCAGTCATGTTGACACTGGTCTACTACCAGGTCATGTGTCTTCTCAGTCATGTTGACACTGGTCTACTACCAGGTCATGTGTCTTCTCAGTCATGTTGATACTGGTCTACTACCAGGTCATGTGTCTTCTCAGTCATGTTGACACTGGTCTACTACCAGGTCATGTGTCTTCTCAGTCATGTTGACACTGGTCTACTACCAGGTCATGTGTCTTCTCAGTCATGTTGACACTGGTCTACTACCAGGTCATGTGTCTTCTCAGTCATGTTGACACTGGTCTACTACCAGGTCATGTGTCTTCTCAGTCATGTTGACACTGGTCTACTACCAGGTCATGTGTCTTCTCAGTCATGTTGACACTGGTCTACTACCAGGTCATGTGTCTTCTCAGTCATGTTGACACTGGTCCACTACCAGGTCATGTGTCTTCTCAGTCATGTTGACACTGGTCTACTACCAGGTCATGTGTCTTCTCAGTCATGTTGACACTGGTCCACTACCAGGTCATGTGTCTTCTCAGTCATGTTGACACTGGTCCACTACCAGGTCATGTGTCTTCTCAGTCATGTTGACACTGGTCTACTACCAGGTCATGTGTCTTCTCAGTCATGTTGACACTGGTCCACTACCAGGTCATGTGTCTTCTCAGTCATGTTGACACTGGTCTACTACCAGGTCATGTGTCTTCTCAGTCATGTTGACACTGGTCTACTACCAGGTCATGTGTCTTCTCAGTCATGTTGACACTGGTCTACTACCAGGTCATGTGTCTTCTCAGTCATGTTGACACTGGTCTACTACCAGGTCATGTGTCTTCTCAGTCATGTTGACACTGGTCCACTACCAGGTCATGTGTCTTCTCAGTCATGTTGACACTGGTCTACTACCAGGTCATGTGTCTTCTCAGTCATGTTGACACTGGTCCACTACCAGGTCATGTGTCTTCTCAGTCATGTTGACACTGGTCCACTACCAGGTCATGTGTCTTCTCAGTCATGTTGACACTGGTCTACTACCAGGTCATGTGTCTTCTCAGTCATGTTGACACTGGTCTACTACCAGGTCATGTGTCTTCTCAGTCATGTTGACTCTGGTCTACTACCAGGTCATGTGTCTTCTCAGTCATGTTGACACTGGTCTTACTACCAGGTCATGTGTCTTCTCAGTCATGTTGACACTGGTCCACTACCAGGTCATGTGTCTTCTCAGTCATGTTGACACTGGTCCGCTACCAGGTCATGTGTCTTCTCAGTCATGTTGACACTGGTCCGCTACCATGGCTTTAATGTATTGTTGTTCTCATTAATATTGTTGTTGTAGTTGTTGTTAATGGTAATCCCATGTCCACTACTACTATTATTATTGCTGTTGTAGTTGTTGTTAATGGTAATCCCATGTCCACTACTGCTATTATTATTGCTGTTGTAGTTGTTGTTAATGGTAATCCCATGTCCACTACTGCTATTATTATTGCTGTTGTAGTTGTTGTTAATGGTAATCCCATGTCCACTACTGCTATTATTATTGCTGTTGTAGTTGTTGTTAATGGTAATCCCATGTCCACTACTGCTATTATTATTGCTGTTGTAGTTGTTGTTAATGGTAATCCCATGTCCACTACTACTATTATTATTGCTGTTGTAGTTGTTGTTAATGGTAATCCCATGTCCACTACTGCTATTATTATTGCTGTTGTAGTTGTTGTTAATGGTAATCCCATGTCCACTACTACTATTATTATTGCTGTTGTAGTTGTTGTTAATGGTAATCCCATGTCCACTACTACTATTATTATTGCTGTTGTAGTTGTTGTTAATGGTAATCCCATGTCCACTACTGCTATTATTATTGCTGTTGTAGTTGTTGTTAATGGTAATCCCATGTCCACTACTGCTATTATTATTGCTGTTGTAGTTGTTGTTAATGGTAATCCCATGTCCACTACTACTATTATTATTGCTGTTGTAGTTGTTGTTAATGGTAATCCCATGTCCACTACTGCTATTATTATTGCTGTTGTAGTTGTTGTTAATGGTAATCCCATGTCCACTACTGCTATTATTATTGTTGTTGTAGTTGTTGTTAATGGTAATCCCATGTCCACTACTACTATTATTATTGCTGTTGTAGTTGTTGTTAATGGTAATCCCATGTCCACTACTGCTATTATTATTGCTGTTGTAGTTGTTGTTAATGGTAATCCCATGTCCACTACTGCTATTATTATTGCTGTTGTAGTTGTTGTTAATGGTAATCCCATGTCCACTACTGCTATTATTATTGCTGTTGTAGTTGTTGTTAATGGTAATCCCATGTCCACTACTACTATTATTATTGCTGTTGTAGTTGTTGTTAATGGTAATCCCATGTCCACTACTGCTATTATTATTGCTGTTGTAGTTGTTGTTAATGGTAATCCCATGTCCACTACTGCTATTATTATTGTTGTTGTAGTTGTTGTTAATGGTAATCCCATGTCCACTACTACTATTATTATTGCTGTTGTAGTTGTTGTTAATGGTAATCCCATGTCCACTACTGCTATTATTATTGCTGTTGTAGTTGTTGTTAATGGTAATCCCATGTCCACTACTGCTATTATTATTGCTGTTGTAGTTGTTGTTAATGGTAATCCCATGTCCACTACTGCATTATTATTGCTGTTGTAGTTGTTGTTAATGGTAATCCCATGTCCACTACTACTATTATTATTGCTGTTGTAGTTGTTGTTAATGGTAATCCCATGTCCACTACTGCTATTATTATTGCTGTTGTAGTTGTTGTTAATGGTAATCCCATGTCCACTACTGCTATTATTATTGCTGTTGTAGTTGTTGTTAATGGTAATCCCATGTCCACTACTACTATTATTATTGCTGTTGTAGTTGTTGTTAATGGTAATCCCATGTCCACTACTGCTATTATTATGCTGTTGTAGTTGTTGTTAATGGTAATCCCATGTCCACTACTGCTATTATTATTGTTGTTGTAGTTGTTGTTAATGGTAATCCCATGTCCACTACTGCTATTATTATTGCTGTTGTAGTTGTTGTTAATGGTAATCCCATGTCCACTACTACTATTATATTGCTGTTGTAGTTGTTGTTTAATGGTAATCCCATGTCCACTACTACTATTATTATTGGTGTTGATAGGTTTTGTTCATGGTAATCCATGTCCACTATACTATATTATTGCTGTTGTAGTTGTTGTTAATGGTAATCCCCATGTCCACTACTACTATTATTATTGCTGTTGTAGTTGTTGTTAATGGTAATCCCATGTACACTACTGCTATTATTATTGCTGTTGTAGTTGTTGTAATGGTAATCCCTGTCACTACTACTATTATTATTGCTGTTGTAGTGTGTTAATGGTAATCCCATGTCCACTACTACTATTATTATTGCTGTTGTAGTTGTTGTTAATGGTAATCCCATGTCCACTACTGCTATTATTAGTGCTGTTGTAGTTGTTGTTAATGGTAATCCAGGTCCACTACTGCTATTATTATTGCTGTTGTCGTTGTTGTTAATGTATCCCAGGTCCCCTACTGCTATTATTATTGCTGTTGTAGTTGTTGTTAATGGTAATCCCATGTCCACTACTGCTATTATTATTGCGGTGTTGTAGTTGTTGTTAATGGTAATCCCATGTCCACTACTGCTATTATTATTGTTGTTGTAGTTGTTGTTAATGGTAATCCCATGTCCACTACTGCTATTATTATTGCTGTTGTAGTTGTTGTTAATGGTAATCCCATGTCCACTACTGCTATTATTATTGCTGTTGTAGTTGTTGTTAATGGTAATCCCATGTCCACTACTACTATTATTATTGCTGTTGTAGTTGTTGTTAATGGTAATCCCATGTCCACTACTACTATTATTATTGCTGTTGTAGTTGTTGTTAATGGTAATCCCATGTCCACTACTGCTATTATTATGCTGTTGTAGTTGTTGTTAATGGTAATCCCATGTCCACTACTGCTATTATTATTGCTGTTGTAGTTGTTGTTAATGGTAATCCCATGTCCACTACTACTATTATTATTGCTGTTGTAGTTGTTGTTAATGGTAATCCCATGTCCACTACTGCTATTATTATTGCTGTTGTAGTTGTTGTTAATGGTATCCCATGTCCACTACTGCTATTATTATTGTTGTTGTAGTTGTTGTTAATGGTAATCCATGTCCACTACTACTATTATTATGGCTGTTGTAGCTGTGTAATGGTAATCCCATGTCCACTACTGCTATTATTATTGCTGTTGTAGTTGTTGTTACTGGTAATCCCATGTCCACTACTGCTATTATTATTGCTGTTGTAGTTGTTGTTAATGGTAATCCCATGTCCACTACTGCTATTATTATTGCTGTTGTAGTTGTTGTTAATTGGTATCCCATGTCCACTACTACTATTATTATTGCTGTTGTAGTTGTTGTTAATGGTATCCCATGTCACTACTGCTATTATTATTGCTGTTGTAGTTGTTGTTTAATGGTAATCCCATGTCCACTACTGCTATTATTATTGTTGTTGTAGTTGTTGTTAATGGTAATCCCATGTCCACTACTACTATTATTATTGCTGTTGTAGTTGTTGTTAATGGTAATCCATGTCCACTACTGCTATTATTATTGCTGTTGTAGTTGTTGTTAATGGTAATCCCATGTCCACTACTGCTATTATTATTGCTGTTGTAGTTGTTGTTAATGGTAATCACCATGTCCACTACTACTATTATATTGCTGTTGTAGTTGTTGTTAATGGTAATCCATGTCCACTACTGCTATTATTATTGCTGTTGTAGTTGTTGTTAATGGTAATCCCATGTCCACTACTGCTATTATTATTGCTGTTGTAGTTGTTGTTAATGGTAATTCCCATGTCCCACTACTACTATATTATTGCTGTTGTAGTTGGTTGTTAATGGTAATCCCATGTCCACTACTGCTATTATTATTGCTGTTGTAGTTGTTGTTAATGGTAATCCCATGTCCACTACTGCTATTATTATTGTTGTTGTAGTTGTTGTTAATGGTAATCCCATGTCCACTACTGCTATTATTATTGCTGTTGTAGTTGTTGTTAATGGTAATCCCATGTCCACTACTGCTATTATTATTGCTGTTGTAGTTGTTGTTAATGGTAATCCCATGTCCACTACTACTATTATTATTGCTGTTGTAGTTGTTGTTAATGGTAATCCCATGTCCACTACTGCTATTATTATTGCTGTTGTAGTTGTTGTTAATGGTAATCCCATGTCCACTACTGCTATTATTATTGTTGTTGTAGTTGTTGTTAATGGTAATCCCATGTCCACTACTGCTATTATTATTGCTGTTGTAGTTGTTGTTAATGGTAATCCCATGTCCACTACTGCTATTATTATTGCTGTTGTAGTTGTTGTTAATGGTAATCCCATGTCCACTACTGCTATTATTATTGCTGTTGTAGTTGTTGTTAATGGTAATCCCATGTCCACTACTGCTATTATTATTGCTGTTGTAGTTGTTGTTAATGGTAAATCCCATGTCCACTACTGCTATTATTATTGCTGTTGTAGTTGTTGTTAATGGTAATCCATGTCCACTACTGCTATTATTATTGCTGTTGTAGTTGTTGTTAATGGTAATCCCATGTCCACTACTGCTATTATTATTGCTGTTGTAGTTGTTGTTAATGTAATCCCATGTCCACTACTGCTATTATTATTGCTGTTGTAGTTGTTGTTATGGTAATCCATGTCCACTACTACTATTATTATGCTGTTGTAGTTGTTGTTAATGGTAATCCCATGTCCACTACTGCTATTATTATTGCTGTTGTAGTTGTTGTTAATGGTAATCCCATGTCCACTACTGCTATTATTATTGTTGTTGTAGTTGTTGTTAATGGTAATCCCATGTCCACTACTACTATTATTATTGCTGTTGTAGTTGTTGTTAATGGTAATCCCATGTCCACTACTGCTATTATTATTGCTGTTGTAGTTGTTGTTAATGGTAATCCATGTCCACTACTGCTATTATTATTGCTGTTGTAGTTGTTGTTAATGGTAATCCCATGTCCACTACTGCTATTATTATTGCTGTTGTAGTTGTTGTTAATGGTAATCCCATGTCCACTACTACTATTATTATTGCTGTTGTAGTTGTTGTTAATGGTAATCCCATGTCCACTACTGCTATTATTATTGCTGTTGTAGTTGTTGTTAATGGTAATCCCATGTCCACTACTGCTATTATTATTGCTGTTGTAGTTGTTGTAATGGTAATCCCATGTCCACTACTACTATTATTATTGCTGTTGTAGTTGTTGTTAATGGTAATCCCATGTCCACTACTGCTATTATTATTGCTGTTGTAGTTGTTGTTAATGGTAATCCCATGTCCACTACTGCTATTATTATTGTTGTTGTAGTTGTTGTTAATGGTAATCCCATGTCCACTACTGCTATTATTATTGCTGTTGTAGTTGTTGTTAATGGTAATCCCATGTCCACTACTGCTATTATTATTGCTGTTGTAGTTGTTGTTAATGGTAATCCCATGTCCACTACTACTATTATTATTGCTGTTGTAGTTGTTGTTAATGGTAATCCCATGTCCACTACTGCTATTATTATTGCTGTTGTAGTTGTTGTTAATGGTAATCCCATGTCCACTACTGCTATTATTATTGTTGTTGTAGTTGTTGTTAATGGTAATCCCATGTCCACTACTGCTATTATTATTGCTGTTGTAGTTGTTGTTAATGGTAATCCCATGTCCACTACTGCTATTATTATTGCTGTTGTAGTTGTTGTTAATGGTAATCCCATGTCCACTACTGCTATTATTATTGCTGTTGTAGTTGTTGTTAATGGTAATCCCATGTCCACTACTGCTATTATTATTGCTGTTGTAGTTGTTGTTAATGGTAATCCCATGTCCACTACTGCTATTATTATTGCTGTTGTAGTTGTTGTTAATGGTAATCCCATGTCCACTACTGCTATTATTATTGCTGTTGTAGTTGTTGTTAATGGTAATCCATGTCCACTACTGCTATTATTATTGCTGTTGTAGTTGTTGTTAATGGTAATCCCATGTCCACTACTGCTATTATTATTGTTGTTGTAGTTGTTGTTAATGGTAATCCCATGTCCACTACTACTATTATTATTGCTGTTGTAGTTGTTGTTAATGGTAATCCCATGTCCACTACTGCTATTATTATTGCTGTTGTAGTTGTTGTTAATGGTAATCCCATGTCCACTACTGCTATTATTATTGCTGTTGTAGTTGTTGTTAATGGTAATCCCATGTCCACTACTGCTATTATTATTGCTGTTGTAGTTGTTGTTAATGGTAATCCCATGTCCACTACTACTATTATTATTGCTGTTGTAGTTGTTGTTAATGGTAATCCCATGTCCACTACTGCTATTATTATTGCTGTTGTAGTTGTTGTTAATGGTAATCCCATGTCCACTACTGCTATTATTATTGCTGTTGTAGTTGTTGTTAATGGTAATCCCATGTCCACTACTACTATTATTATTGCTGTTGTAGTTGTTGTTAATGGTAATCCCATGTCCACTACTGCTATTATTATTGCTGTTGTAGTTGTTGTTAATGGTAATCCCATGTCCACTACTGCTATTATTATTGCTGTTGTAGTTGTTGTTAATGGTAATCCCATGTCCACTACTACTATTATTATTGCTGTTGTAGTTGTTGTTAATGGTAATCCCATGTCCACTACTGCTATTATTATTGCTGTTGTAGTTGTTGTTAATGGTAATCCCATGTCCACTACTGCTATTATTATTGTTGTTGTAGTTGTTGTTAATGGTAATCCCATGTCCACTACTGCTATTATTATTGCTGTTGTAGTTGTTGTTAATGTAATCCCATGTCCACTACTGCTATTATTATTGCTGTTGTAGTTGTTGTTAATGGTAATCCCATGTCCACTACTACTATTATTATTGCTGTTGTAGTTGTTGTTAATGGTAATCCCATGTCCACTACTGCTATTATTATTGCTGTTGTAGTTGTTGTTAATGGTAATCCCATGTCCACTACTGCTATTATTATTGTTGTTGTAGTTGTTGTTAATGGTAATCCCATGTCCACTACTGCTATTATTATTGCTGTTGTAGTTGTTGTTAATGGTAATCCCATGTCCACTACTGCTATTATTATTGCTGTTGTAGTTGTTGTTAATGGTAATCCCATGTCCACTACTGCTATTATTATTGCTGTTGTAGTTGTTGTTAATGGTAATCCCATGTCCACTACTGCTATTATTATTGCTGTTGTAGTTGTTGTTAATGGTAATCCCATGTCCACTACTGCTATTATTATTGCTGTTGTAGTTGTTGTTAATGGTAATCCCATGTCCACTACTGCTATTATTATTGTTGTTGTAGTTGTTGTTAATGGTAATCCCATGTCCACTACTGCTATTATTATTGCTGTTGTAGTTGTTGTTAATGGTAATCCCCATGTCCACTACTACTATTATTATTGCTGTTGTAGTTGTTGTTAATGGTAATCCCATGTCCACTACTGCTATTATTATTGCTGTTGTAGTTGTTGTTAATGGTAATCCCATGTCCACTACTGCTATTATTATTGCTGTTGTAGTTGTTGTTAATGGTAATCCCATGTCCACTACTGCTATTATTATTGTTGTTGTAGTTGTTGTTAATGGTAATCCCATGTCCACTACTGCTATTATTATTGCTGTTGTAGTTGTTGTTAATGGTAATCCCATGTCCACTACTGCTATTATTATTGCTGTTGTAGTTGTTGTTAATGGTAATCCCATGTCCACTACTGCTATTATTATTGCTGTTGTAGTTGTTGTTAATGGTAATCCCATGTCCACTACTGCTATTATTATTGCTGTTGTAGTTGTTGTTAATGGTAATCCCATGTCCACTACTACTATTATTATTGCTGTTGTAGTTGTTGTTAATGGTAATCCCATGTCCACTACTGCTATTATTATTGCTGTTGTAGTTGTTGTTAATGGTAATCCCATGTCCACTACTGCTATTATTATTGCTGTTGTAGTGTTGTTAGGTAATTGTTGTTAATGGTAATCCCATGTCCACTACTACTATTATTATTGCTGTTGTAGTTGTTGTTAATGGTAATCCCATGTCCACTACTGCTATTATTATTGCTGTTGTAGTTGTTGTTATGGTAATCCCATGTCCACTACTGCTATTATTATTGCCTTGTTGTAGTTGTTGTTAATGGTAATCCCATTCCACTACTGCTATTATTATTGCTGTTGTAGTTGTTTGTTAATGGTAATCCCATGTCCACTACTGCTATTATTATTGCTGTTGTAGTTGTTGTTAATGGTAATCCCCATGTCCACTACTTGACTATTATTATTGCTGTTGTAGTTGTTGTTAATGGTAATCCCATGTCCACTACTGCTATTATTATTTGCTCTGTTGTAGTTGTTGTTAATGGTAATCCCATGTCCAACTACTGCTATTATTATTGCTGTTGTAGTTGTTGTTAATGGTAATCCCATGTCCACTACTGCTATTATTATTGCTGTTGTAGTTGTTGTTAATGGTAATCCATGTCCACTACTGCTATTATTATTGCTGTTGTAGTTGTTGTTAATGGTAATCCCATGTCCACTACTGCTATTATTATTGCTGTTGTAGTTGTTGTTAATGGTAATCCCATGTCCACTACTACTATTATATTGCTGTTGTAGTTGTTGTTAATTGGTAATCCCATGTCCACTACTGCTATTATTATTGCTGTTGTAGTTGTTGTTAATGGTAATATCCATGTCCACTACTGCTATTATTATTGCTGTTGTAGTTGTTGTTAATGGTAATCCATGTCCACTACTACTATTATTATTGGCTGTGTAGTTGTTGTTAATGGTAATCCCATGTCCACTACTGCTATTATTATTGCTGTTGTAGTTGTTGTTAATGGTAATCCCATGTCCACTACTGCTATTATTATTGTTGTTGTAGTTGTTGTTAATGGTAATCCCATGTCCACTACTGCTATTATTATTGCTGTTGTAGTTGTTGTTAATGGTAATCCCATGTCCACTACTGCTATTATTATTGCTGTTGTAGTTGTTGTTAATGGTAATCCCATGTCCACTACTGCTATTATTATTGCTGTTGTAGTTGTTTGTTAATGGTAATCCCATGTCCACTACTGCTATTATTATTGCTGTTGTAGTTGTTTGTTAATGGTAATCCCATGTCCACTACTGACTATTATTATTGCTGTTGTAGTTGTTTGTTAATGGTAATCCCATGTCCACTACTACTATTATTATTGCTGTTGTAGTTGTTGTTAATGGTAATCCCATGTCCACTACTACTATTATATTGCTGTTGTAGTTGTTGTTAATGGTAATCCCATGTCCACTACTACTATTATTATTGCTGTTGTAGTTGTTGTTAATGTATCCCATGTCCACTACTGCTATTATTATGCTGTTGTAGTTGTTGTTAATGGTAATCCCATGTCCACTACTGCTATTATTATTGCTGTTGTAGTTGTTGTTAATGGTAATCCCATGTCCACTACTACTCTTATTATTTGCTGTTGTAGTTGTTGTTAATGGTAATCCCATGTCCACACTGCTATTATTATTGCTGTTGTAGTTGTTGTTAATGGTAATCCCATGTCCACTACTACTATTATTATTGCTGTTGTAGTTGTTGTGTTAATGGTAATCCCATGTCCACTACTGCTATTATTATTGCTGTTGTAGTTGTGTTAATGGTAATCCCATGTCCACTACTGCTATTATTATTGCTGTGTAGTTGTTGTTAATGGTAATCCCATGTCCACTACTGCTATTATTATTGCTGTTGTAGTTGTTGTTAATGGTAATCCATGTCCACTACTGCTATTATTATTGCTGTTGTAGTTGTTGTTAATGGTAATCCCATGTCCACTACTGCTATTATTATTGCTGTTGTAGTTGTTGTTAATGGTAACCATGTCCACTACTGCTATTATTATTGCTGTGTGTAGTTGTTTGTTAATGGTAATCCCGTCCACTACTGTATTATTATTGCTGTTGTAGTTGTTGTTAATGGTAATCCCATGTCCACTACTGCTATTATTATTGCTGTGTAGTTGTTGTTAATGGTAATCCCATGTCCACTACTACTATTATATTGCTGTTGTAGTGGTGTTAATGGTAATCCCATGTCCACTTGCTATTATTATTGCTGTTTGTAGTTGTTGTTAATGGTAATCCCATGTCCACTATGTATATTATTGCTGTTGTAGTTGTTGTTAATGGTAATCCCATGTCCACTACTGCTATTATTATGCTGTTGTAGTTGTTGTTAATGGTAATCCCATGTCCACTACTGCTTTATTATTGCTGTGTAGTGTTGTTAATGGTAATCCCATGTCCACTACTACTATTATTATTGCTGTTGTAGTTGTTGTAATGGTAATCCCATGTCCACTACTGTATTATTATTGCTGTTGTAGTTGTTGTAATGGTAATCCCATGTCCACTACTACTATATTATTATTGCTGTTGTAGTTGTTGTTAATGGTAATCCCATGTCCACTACTGCTATTATTATGCTGTTGTAGTTGTTGTTAATGGTAATCCCATGTCCACTACTACTATTATTATTGCTGTGTAGTTGTTGTTAATGGTAATCCCATGTCCACTACTGCTATTATTATTGCTGTTGTAGTTGTTGTTAATGGTAATCCCATGTCCACTACTACTATTATTATTGCTGTTGTAGGTTGTTAATGGTAATCCCATGTCCACTACGCTATTATTATGCTGTTTAGTTGTTGTTAATGGTAATCCCATGTCCACTACTGCTAGTATTATTGTGTTTGTAGTTGTTGTTAATGGTTAATTCCATGCACTACTACTATTATTATTGCTGTTGTGTGGTTAATGGTAATCCCATGTCCCACTATGCTATTTATTATTGCTGTTGTAGTTGTTGTTAATGGTAATCCCATGTCCATATACTATTATTATTGCTGTTGTAGTTGTTGTTAAGGTAATCCCATGTCCACTACTATTATTATTGCTGTTGTAGTGTAGTTGTTGTTAATGGAATCCCATGTCCACTACT
>NW_022262904.1:0-114437 GCF_002021735.2 Oncorhynchus kisutch | reverse complement strand
TCATTTCCATGTGGATTTAGAATATGGTTCTATGGTGTACTGGTTAGCACTCTGTACTTTGAATCCAGTGATCCGAGTTCAAATCTCGTAGTAGAACCTTCCTATTTTTGGTGCTGAAATTATTCACATGGCCAACCAAAAACCTCATAATCTGATGTTTATCCGGTGTACAAATGACAGAGAAAATCGAACTCTACAATAAATACTCTGTATAGGGTTCTATGGTGTAATGGTTAGCACTCAGGACTCTGAATCCTGCGATCCGAGTTCAAATCTCGGTAGGACCTACCTTGATTTGCAGTGACACCACTCCTCCCCTGTCAACTTTTAAATAGTTGCGTGAAAGAAACAAGTGGGTGGGAGTCGATAAGCACTCTTGTTACGCACGAATGGCTAGCCTACGGTAAACGCATACTATGAGTGCCTGGTAGTTGACACCGTTTCTGGCCAGGAAACAGAGTATTGACTACAGGGTTCTATGCTGTAAAGGTTATCACTCAGGACTCTGAATCCTACAATCCGAGTTTAAATCTTGGACGATACTACCATGTCAATTAATTTGCCTCGTGGAAATAGAATATAGCTGTCCAAATATTGTTGTCAGTTGAAAGTATTTGCAGCACGTGAAGGAACGACAGTCCGCTGTTGCTAATTACACGCAGAATTTTTTTTTTTCAATTTCCATGTGGATTTAGAATATGGTTCTATGGTGTAATGGTTAGCACTCTGGACTTTGAATCCAGTGATCCGAGTTCAAATCTCGGTAGAACCTTCCTATTTTTGGTGCTGAATTATTCACATGGCCAACCAAAAACCTCATAATCTGATGTTTATCCGGTGTACAAATGACAGGAAAATCGGAACTCTACAATAAATACTCTGTATAGGGTTCTATGGTGTAATGGTTAGCACTCAGGACTCTGAATCCTGCGATCCGAGTTCAAATCTCGGTAGGACCTACCTTGATTTTGCAGTGACACACTCCTCCCCTGTCAACTTTAAAATAGTTGCGTGAAAGAAACAAGTGGGTGGGAGTCGATAAGCACTCTTGTTACGCACGAATGGCTAGCCTACGGTAAACGCATACTATGAGTGCCTGGTAGTTGACACCGTTTCTGGCCAGGAAACAGAGTATTGACTACAGGGTTCTATGCTGTAAAGGTTATCACTCAGGACTCTGAATCCTACAATCCGAGTTTAAATCTTGGACGATACTACCATGTCAATTAATTTGCCTCGTGGAAATAGAATATAGCTGTCCAAATATTGTTGTCAGTTGAAAGTATTTGCAGCACGTGAAGGAACGACAGTCCGCTGTTGCTAATTACACGCAGAATTTTTTTTTTTCAATTTCCATGTGGATTTAGAATATGGTTCTATGGTGTAATGGTTAGCACTCTGGACTTTGAATCCAGTGATCCGAGTTCAAATCTCGGTAGAACCTTCCTATTTTTGGTGCTGAATTATTCACATGGCCAACCAAAAACCTCATAATCTGATGTTTATCCGGTGTACAAATGACAGGAAAATCGGAACTCTACAATAAATACTCTGTATAGGGTTCTATGGTGTAATGGTTAGCACTCAGGACTCTGAATCCTGCGATCGCGAGTTCAAATCTCGGTAGGACCTACCTCGATTTTGCAGTGACAACACTCCTCCCCTGTCAACTTTAAAATAGTTTGCGTGAAAGAAAACAAGTGGGTGGGAGTCGATAAGCACTCTTGTTACGCCACGAATGGCTAGCCTACGGTAAACGCATACTATGAGTGCCTGGTATCGTGACACCGTTTCTGGCCAGGAAACAGAGTATTGACTACAGGGTTCTATGCTGTAAAGGTTATCACTCAGGACTCTGAATCCTACAATCCGAGTTTAAATCTTGGACGATACTACCATGTCAATTAATTTGCCTCGTGGAAATAGAATATAGCTGTCCAAATATTGTTGTCAGTTGAAAGTATTTGCAGCACGTGAAGGAACGACAGTCCGCTGTTGCTAATTACACGCAGATTTTTTTTTTTCAATTTCCATGTGGATTTAGAATATGGTTCTATGGTGTAATGGTTAGCACTCTGGACTTTGAATCCAGTGATCCGAGTTCAAATCTCGGTAGAACCTTCCTATTTTTGGTGCTGAATTATTCACATGGCCAACCAAAAACCTCATAATCTGATGTTTATCCGGTGTACAAATGACAGGAAAATCGGAACTCTACAATAAATACTCTGTATAGGGTTCTATGGTGTAATGGTTAGCACTCAGGACTCTGAATCCTGCGATCCGAGTTCAAATCTCGGTAGGACCTACCTTGATTTTGCAGTGACACACTCCTCCCTGTCAATCTTTAAAATAGTTTGCGTGAAAGAAACAGTGGGTGGGAGTCGATAAGCACTCTTGTTACGCACGAATGGCTAGCCTACGGTAAACGCATACTATGAGTGCCTGGTAGTTGACACCATTTCCTGGCCAGGAAACAGAGTATTGACTACAGGGTTCTATGCTGTAAAGTTATCACTCAGGACTCTGAATCCTACATCCGAGTTTAAATCTTGGACGATACTACCATGTCAAGTAATTTGCCTCGTGGAAATAGACATATAGCTGTCCAAAATATTGTTGCAGTTGAAAGTATTTGCAGCACTGAAGGAATGACAGTCCGCTGTTGCATTTTACAGGCAGATTTTTTTTTTCAATTTCCATGTGGATTTAGAATATGGTTCTATGGTGTAATGGTTAGCACTCTGGACTTTGAATCCAGTGATCAGAGTTCAAATTCGGTAGAACCTTCCTATTTTTGGTGCTGAATTAATCACATGGCCAACCCAAAACCTCATAATCTGATGTTTATCCGGTGTACAAATGACAGGAAAATCGGAACTCTACAATAATACTCTGTATAGGGTTCTATGGTGTAATGGTTTAGCACTCAGGACTCTGAATCCTGCGATCTGAGTTCAAATCTCGGTAGTACCCTAACTTGATTTTGCAGTGACACACTCCTCCCCTGTCAACTTTAAAATAGTTGCGTGAAAGAAACAAGTGGGTGGGAGTCGATAAGCACATCCTCCCTGTCAACTTTTAAATAGTTGCGTGAAAGAAACAAGTGGGTAGGGAGTCCATAAACACTCTTGTTACGCACGAAGGGCTGCCTACGGTAACGCATACTATGAGTGCTGGTAGTTGACACCGTTTCTGGCCAGGAAACAGAGTATGACTACAGGGTTCTATGCTGTAAAGGTTATGCAACTTCAGGACCTCTGAATCCTACAATCCGAGTTTAAATCTTGGACGCTACTACATGTCATTAATTTGCCTCGTGGAAATAGAATATAGCTGTCCAAATATTGTTGGTCAGTGTGAAAGTATTTGCAGCACGTGAAGGACCGACAGTCGCTGTTGCTAATTACACGCAGAATTTTTTTTTTTTCAATTTCCATGTGGATTTAGAATATGGTTCTATGGTGTAATGGTTAGCACTCTGGACTTTGAATCCAGTGATCCGAGTTCAAATCTCGGTAGAACCTTCCTATTTTTGGTGCTGAATTATTCACATGGCCAACCAAAAACCATCATAATCTGATGTTTATCCGGTGTACAAATGACAGGAAAATCGGAACTCTACAATAAATACTCTGTATAGGGTTCTATGGTGTAATGGTTAGCACTCAGGACTCTGAATCCTGCGATCCGAGTTCAAATCTCAGTAGGACCTACCTTGATTTTGCAGTGACACACTCCTCCCCTGTCAACTTTTAAATAGTTGCGTTGAAATGAAACAAGTGGGTGGGAGTCGATAAACACTGCTTGTTACGCACGAATGGCTAGCCTACGGTAAACGCATACTATGAGTGCCTGGTAGTTGACACCGTTCTGGCCAGGAAACAGAAAATTGACTACAGGGTTCTATGCTGGTAAAGGTTATCACTCAGGACTCTGAATCCTACAATCCGAGTTTAAATCTTGGACGATACTACCATGTCAATTAATTTGCCTCGTGGAAATAGAATATAGCTGTCCAACTATTGTTGTCAGTTGAAAGTATTTGCAGCACGTGAAGGAGACGACAGTCCGCTGTTGCTAATTACACGCAGATTTTTTTTTTCAATTTCCATGTGGATTTAGAATATGGTTCTATGGTGTAATGGTTAGCACTCTGGACTTTGAATCCAGTGATCCGAGTTCAAATCTCGGTAGAACCTTCCTATTTTTGGTGCTGAATTATTCACAGTGGCCAACCAAAACCTCATAATCTGATGTTTATCCGGTGTACAAATGACAGGAAAATCGGAACTCTACAATAAATACTCTGTATAGGGTTCTATGGTGTAATGGTTAGCACTCAGGACTCTGAATCCTGCGATCCGAGTTCAAATCTCGGTAGGACCTACCTTGATTTTGCAGTGACACACTCCTCCCCTGTCAACTTTAAAATAGTTGCGTGAAAGAAACAAGTGGGTGGGAGTCGATAAGCACTCTTGTTACGCACGAATGGCTAGCCTACGGTAAACGCATACTATGAGTGCCTGGTAGTTGACACCGTTTCTGGCCAGGAAACAGAGTATTGACTACAGGGTTCTATGCTGTAAAGGTTATCACTCAGGACTCTGAATCCTACATCCGAGTTAAATCTTGGACGATACTACCATGTCAATTAATTTGCCTCGTGGAAATAGAATATAGCTGTCCAAATATTGGTTGTCAGTTGAAAGTATTTGCAGCACGTGAAGGAACGACAGTCCGCTGTTGCTAATTACACGGCAGAATTTTTTTTTTTCAATTTTCCATGGGATTTAGAATATGGTTCTATGGGTGTAATGGGTTAGCACTCTGGACTTTGAATCCAGTGATCCGAGTTCAAATCTCGGTAGAACCTTCCTATTTTTGGGTGCTGAATTATTCACATGGCCAACCAAAACCTCATAATCTGATGTTTATCGGTGTACAAATGACAGGAAAATCGGAACTCTACAATAAATACTCTGTATAGGGTTCATGGGTGTAATGGTTAGCACTCAGGACTCTGAATCCTGCGATCCGAGTTCAAATCTCGGTAGGACCTACCTTGATTTTGCAGTGACACACTCCTCCCCTGTCAACTTTAAAATAGTTGCGGAAAGAAACAAGGGGGTGGGAGTCGATAAGCACTCTTGTTACGCACGAATGGCTAGCCTACGGTAAACGCATACTATGAGTGCCTGGTAGTTGACAACCAGGTTTCTGGCCAGGAAACAGAGTATTGACTACAGGGTTCTATGCTGTAAAGGTTATCACTCAGGACTCTGAATCCTACAATCCGAGTTTAAATCTTGGACGATACTACCATGTCAATTAATTGCCTCGTGGAAATAGAATATAAGCTGTCCAAATATTGTTTGTCAGTTGAAAGTATTTGCAGCACGTGAAGGAACGACAAGTCCGCTGTTGCTAATTACAGCAGAATTTTTTTTTTTCAATTTCCATGTGGATTTAGAATATGGTTCTATGGTGTAAATGGTTAGCACTCTGGACTTTGAATCCAGTGATCCGAGTTCAAATCTCGGTAGAACCTTCCTATTTTGGTGCATGAATTATTCACATGGCCAACCAAAAACCTCATAATCTGATGTTTATTCCGGTGTACAAATGACAGGAAAATCGGAACTCTACAATAATATCTGTATAGGGTTCTAGTGGTGTAATGGTTAGCACTCAGGACTCTGAATCCTGCGATCCGAGTTCAAATCTCAGTAGGACCTACCTTGATTTTGCAGTGAACACTCCTCCCCTGTCAACTTTTAAAATAGTTTGCGTGAAAAGAAACAAGTGGGTGGGAGTCGATAAACACTCTTGTTACGCACGAATGGCTAGCCTACGGTAAACGCATACTATGAGTGCCTGGTAGTTGACACCGTTTCTGGCCAGGAAACAGAAATTGACTACAGGGTTCTATGCTGTAAGGTTATCACTCAGGACTCTGAATCCTACAATCCGAGTTTAAATTCTTGGACGATACTACCATGTCAATTAATTTGCCTCGTGGAAATAGAATATAGCTGTCCCAAATATTGTTGTCAGTTGAAAGTATTGGCAGCACGTGAAGGAACGGACAGTCCGCTGTTGCTATTTACACGCAGATTTTTTTTTTTTCCAATTTCCATGTGGATTTAGAATATGGTTCTATGGTGTAATGGTTAGCACTCTGGACTTTGAATCCAGTGATCCGAGTTCAAATCTCGGTAGAAACCTTCCTATTTTGGTGCTGAATTATTCACATGGCCAACCAAAAACCTCATAATCTGATGTTTATCCGGTGTACAAATGACAGGAAAAATCGGAACTCTACAATAAATACTCTGTATAGGGTTCTATGGTGTAATGGTTAGCACTCAGGACTCTGAATCCTGCGATCCGAGTTCAAATCTCGGTAGGACCTACCTTGATTTTGCAGTGACACACTCCTCCCCTGTCAACTTTAAAATAGTTGCGTGAAAGAACAAGTGGGTGGGAGTCGATAAGCACTCTTGTTACGCACGAATGGCTAGCCTACGGTAAACGCATACTATGAGTGCCTGGTAGTTGACACCGTTTCTGGCCAGGAAACAGAGTATTGACTACAGGGTTCTATGCTGTAAAGGTTATCACTCAGGACTCTGAATCCTACAATCCGAGTTTAAATCTTGGACGATACTACCATGTCAATTAATTTGCCTCGTGGAAATAGAATATAGCTGTCCAAATATTGTTGTCAGTTGAAAGTATTTGCAGCACGTGAAGGAACGACAGTCCGCTGTTGCTAATTACACGCAGAATTTTTTTTTTCAATTTCCATGTGGATTTAGAATATGGTTCTATGGTGTAATGGTTAGCACTCTGGACTTTGAATCCAGTGATCCGAGTTCAAATCTCGGTAGAACCTTCCTATTTTTGGTGCTGAATTATTCACATGGCCAACCAAAAACCTCATAATCTGATGTTTATCCGGTGTACAAATGACAGGAAAATCGGAACTCTACAATAAATACTCTGTATAGGGTTCTATGGTGTAATGGTTAGCACTCAGGACTCTGAATCCTGCGATCCGAGTTCAAATCTCGGTAGGACCTACCTTGATTTTGCAGTGACACACTCCTCCCCTGTCAACTTTAAAATAGTTGCGTGAAAGAAACAAGTGGGTGGGAGTCGATAAGCACTCTTGTTACGCACGAATGGCTAGCCTACGGTAAACGCATACTATGAGTGCCTGGTAGTTGACACCGTTTCTGGCCAGGAAACAGAGTATTGACTACAGGGTTCAATGCTGTAAAGGTTATCACTCAGGACTCTGAATCCTGCGATCCGAGTTCAAATCTCGGTAGGACCTACCTTGATTTTGCAGTGACACACTCCTCCCTGTCAACTTTTAAATAGTTGCGTGAAAGAAACAAGTGGGTGGGAGTCGATAAACACTCTTGTTACGCACGAATGGCTAGCCTACGGTAAACGCATACTATGAGTGCCTGGTAGTTGACACCGTTTCTGGCAAGGAAACAGAAAATTGACTACAGGGTTCTATGCTGTAAAGGTTATCACTCAGGACTCTGAATCCTACAATCCGAGTTTAAATCTTGGACGATACTACCATGTCAATTAATTTGCCTCGTGGAAATAGAATATAGCTGTCCAAATATTGTTGTCAGTTGAAAGTATTTGCAGCACGTGAAGGAACGACAGTCCGCTGTTGCTAATTACACGCAGATTTTTTTTTTTTCAATTTCCATGTGGATTTAGAATATGGTTCTATGGTGTAATGGTTAGCACTCTGGCCTTTGAATCCAGTGATCCGAGTTCAAATCTCGGTAGAACCTTCCTATTTTTGGTGCTGAATTATTCACATGGCCAACCAAAAACCTCATAATCTGATGTTTATCCGGTGTACAAATGACAGGAAAATCGGAACTCTACAATAAATACTCTGTATAGGGTTCTATGGTGTAATGGTTAGCACTCAGGACTCTGAATCCTGCGATCCGAGTTCAAATCTCGGTAGGACCTACCTTGATTTTGCAGTGACACACTCCTCCCCTGTCAACTTTAAAATAGTTGCGTGAAAGAAACAAGTGGGTGGGAGTCGATAAGCACTCTTGTTACGCACGAATGGCTAGCCTACGGTAAACGCATACTATGAGTGCCTGGTAGTTGACACCGTTTCTGGCCAGGAAACAGAGTATTGACTACAGGGTTCTATGCTGTAAAGGTTATCACTCAGGACTCTGAATCCTACAATCCGAGTTTAAATCTTGGACGATACTACCATGTCAATTAATTTGCCTCGTGGAAATAGAATATAGCTGTCCAAATATTGTTGTCAGTTGAAAGTATTTGCAGCACGTGAAGGAACGACAGTCCGCTGTTGCTAATTACACGCAGAATTTTTTTTTTTCAATTTCCATGTGGATTTAGAATATGGTTCTATGGTGTAATGGTTAGCACTCTGGACTTTGAATCCAGTGATCCGAGTTCAAATCTCGGTAGAACCTTCCTATTTTTGGTGCTGAATTATTCACATGGCCAACCAAAAACCTCATAATCTGATGTTTATCCGGTGTACAAATGACAGGAAAATCGGAACTCTACAATAAATACTCTGTATAGGGTTCTATGGTGTAATGGTTAGCACTCAGGACTCTGAATCCTGCGATCCGAGTTCAAATCTCGGTAGGACCTACCTTGATTTTGCAGTGACACACTCCTCCCCTGTCAACTTTAAAATAGTTGCGTGAAAGAAACAAGTGGGTGGGAGTCGATAAGCACTCTTGTTACGCACGAATGGCTAGCCTACGGTAAACGCATACTATGAGTGCCTGGTAGTTGACACCGTTTCTGGCCAGGAAACAGAGTATGACTACAGGGTTCAATGCTGTAAAGGTTATCACTCAGGACTCTGAATCCTGCGATCCGAGTTCAAATCTCGGTAGGACCTACCTTGATTTTGCAGTGACACACTCCTCCCCTGTCAACTTTTAAATAGTTGCGTGAAAGAAACAAGTGGGTGGGAGTCGATAAACACTCTTGTTACGCACGAATGGCTAGCCTACGGTAAACGCATACTATGAGTGCCTGGTAGTTGACACCGTTTCTGGCCAGGAAACAGAAAATTGACTACAGGGTTCTATGCTGTAAAGGTTATCACTCAGGACTCTGAATCCTACAATCCGAGTTTAAATCTTGGACGATACTACCATGTCAATTAATTTGCCTCGTGGAAATAGAATATAGCTGTCCAAATATTGTTGTCAGTTGAAAGTATTTGCAGCACGTGAAGGAACGACAGTCCGCTGTTGCTAATTACACGCAGATTTTTTTTTTTCAATTTCCATGTGGATTTAGAATATGGTTCTATGGTGTAATGGTTAGCACTCTGGACTTTGAATCCAGTGATCCGAGTTCAAATCTCGGTAGAACCTTCCTATTTTTGGTGCTGAATTATTCACATGGCCAACCAAAAACCTCATAATCTGATGTTTATCCGGTGTACAAATGACAGGAAAATCGGAACTCTACAATAAATACTCTGTATAGGGTTCTATGGTGTAATGGTTAGCACTCAGGACTCTGAATCCTGCGATCCGAGTTCAAATCTCGGTAGGACCTACCTTGATTTTGCAGTGACACACTCCTCCCCTGTCAACTTTAAAATAGTTGCGTGAAAGAAACAAGTGGGTGGGAGTCGATAAGCACTCTTGTTACGCACGAATGGCTAGCCTACGGTAAACGCATACTATGAGTGCCTGGTAGTTGACACCGTTTCTGGCCAGGAAACAGAGTATTGACTACAGGGTTCAATGCTGTAAAGGTTATCACTCAGGACTCTGAATCCTGCGATCCGAGTTCAAATCTCGGTAGGACCTACCTTGATTTTGCAGTGACACACTCCTCCCCTGTCAACTTTTAAATAGTTGCGTGAAAGAAACAAGTGGGTGGGAGTCGATAAGCACTCTTGTTACGCACGAATGGCTAGCCTACGGTAAACGCATACTATGAGTGCCTGGTAGTTGACACCGTTTCTGGCCAGGAAACAGAGTATTGACTACAGGGTTCTATGCTGTAAAGGTTATCACTCAGGACTCTGAATCCTACAATCCGAGTTTAAATCTTGGACGATACTACCATGTCAATTAATTTGCCTCGTGGAAATAGAATATAGCTGTCCAAATATTGTTGTCAGTTGAAAGTATTTGCAGCACGTGAAGGAACGACAGTCCGCTGTTGCTATTTACAGGCAGATTTTTTTTTTTCAATTTCCATGTGGATTTAGAATATGGTTCTATGGTGTAATGGTTAGCACTCTGGACTTTGAATCCAGTGATCCGAGTTCAAATCTCGGTAGAACCTTCCTATTTTGGTGCTGAATTAATCACATGGCCAACCAAAAACCTCATAATCTGATGTTTATCCGGTGTACAAATGACAGGAAAATCGGAACTCTACAATAAATACTCTGTATAGGGTTCTATGGTGTAATGGTTAGCACTCAGGACTCTGAATCCTGCGATCTGAGTTCAAATCTCGGTAGGACCTAACTTGATTTTGCAGTGACACACTCCTCCCCTGTCAACTTTAAAATAGTTGCGTGAAAGAAACAAGTGGGTGGGAGTCGATAAGCACTCCTCCCCTGTCAACTTTTAAATAGTTGCGTGAAAGAAACAAGTGGGTGGGAGTCCATAAACACTCTTGTTACGCACGAATGGCTAGCCTACGGTAAACGCATACTATGAGTGCCTGGTAGTTGACACCGTTTCTGGCCAGGAAACAGAGTATTGACTACAGGGTTCAATGCTGTAAAGGTTATCACTCAGGACTCTGAATCCTGCGATCCGAGTTCAAATCTCAGTAGGACCTACCTTGATTTTGCAGTGACACACTCCTCCCCTGTCAACTTTTAAATAGTTGCGTGAAAGAAACAAGTGGGTGGGAGTCGATAAGCACTCTTGTTACGCACGAATGCTAGCCTACGGTAAACGCATACTATGAGTGCCTGGTAGTTGACACCGTTTCTGGCCAGGAAACAGAGTATTGACTACAGGGTTCTATGCTGTAAAGGTTATCACTCAGGACTCTGAATCCTACAATCCGAGTTTAAATCTTGGACGATACTACCATGTCAATTAATTTGCCTCGTGGAAATAGAATATAGCTGTCCAAATATTGTTGTCAGTTGAAAGTATTTGCAGCACGTGAAGGAACGACAGTCCGCTGTTGCTATTTACAGGCAGATTTTTTTTTTTCAATTTCCATGGTGGATTTAGAATATGGTTCTATGGTGTAATGGTTAGCACTCTGGACTTTGAATCCAGTGATCCGAGTTCAAATCTCGGTAGAACCTTCCTATTTTTGGTGCTGAATTAATCACATGCCAACCAAAAACCTCATAATCTGATGTTTATCCGGTGTACAAATGACAGGAAAATCGGAACTCTACAATAAATACTCTGTATAGGGTTCTATGGTGTAATGGTTAGCACTCAGGACTCTGAATCCTGCGATCTGAGTTCAAATCTCGGTAGGACCTAACTTGATTTTGCAGTGACACACTCCTCCCCTGTCAACTTTAAAATAGTTGCGTGAAAGAAACAAGTGGGTGGGAGTCGATAAGCACTCCTCCCCTGTCAACTTTTAAATAGTTGCGTGAAAGAAACAAGTGGGTGGGAGTCCATAAACACTCTTGTTACGCACGAATGGCTAGCCTACGGTAAACGCATACTATGAGTGCCTGGTAGTTGACACCAGTTTCTGGCCAGGAAAACAGAGTATTGACTACAGGGTTCAATGCTGTAAAGGTATCACTCAGACTCTGAATCCTGCGATCCGAGTTCAAATCTCAGTAGGACCTACCTTGATTTTGCAGTGACACACTCCTCCCCTGTCAACTTTTAAATAGTTGCGTGAAAGAAACAAGTGGGTGGGAGTCGATAAACACTCTTGTTACGCACGAATGGCTAGCCTACGGTAAACGCATACTATGAGTGCCTGGTAGTTGACACCGTTTCTGGCCAGGAAACAGAAAATTGACTACAGGGTTCTATGCTGTAAAGGTTATCACTCAGGACTCTGAATCCTACAATCCGAGTTTAAATCTTGGACGATACTACCATGTCAATTAATTTGCCTCGTGGAAATAGAATATAGCTGTCCAAATATTGTTGTCAGTTGAAAGTATTTGCAGCACGTGAAGGAACGACAGTCCGCTGTTGCTAATTACACGCAGATTTTTTTTTTTTCAATTTCCATGTGGATTTAGAATATGGTTCTATGGTGTAATGGTTAGCACTCTGGACTTTGAATCCAGTGATCCGAGTTCAAATCTCGGTAGAACCTTCCTATTTTTGGTGCTGAATTATTCACATGGCCAACCAAAAAACCTCATAATCTGATGTTTATCCGGGTGTACAAATGACAGGAAAATCGGAACTCTACAATAAATACTCTGTATAGGTTCTATGGTGTAATGGTTAGCACTCAGGACTCTTGAATCCTTTGATCCGAGTTCAAATCTCGGTAGGACCTACCTTGATTTTGCAGTGACACACTCCTCCCCTGTCAACTTTAAAATAGTTGCGTGAAAGAAACAAGTGGGTGGGAGTCGATAAGCACTCTTGTTACGCACGAATGGCCTAGCCTACGGTAAACGCATACTATGAGTGCCTGGTAGTTGACACCCGTTTCTGGCCAGGAAACAGAGTATTGACTACAGGGTTCTATGCTGTAAAGGTTATCACTCAGGACTCTGAATCCTACAATCCGAGTTTAAATCTTGGACGATACTACCATGTCAATTAATTTGCCTCGTGGAAATAGAATATAGCTGTCCAAATATTGTTGTCAGTTGAAAGTATTTGCAGCACGTGAAGGAACGACAGTCCGCTGTTGCTAATTACACGCAGATTTTTTTTTTTTCAATTTCCATGTGGATTTAGAATATGGTTCTATGGTGTAATGGTTAGCACTCTGGACTTTGAATCCAGTGATCCGAGTTCAAATCTCGGTAGAACCTTCCTATTTTTGGTGCTGAATTATTCACATGGCCAACCAAAAACCTCCATAATCTGATGTTTATCCGGTGTACAAATGACAGGAAAATCGGAACTCTACATAAATACTCTGTATAGGGTTCTATGGTGTAATGGTTAGCACTCAGGACTCTGAATCCTGCGATCCGAGTTCAAATCTCGGTAGGGACCTACCTTGATTTTGCAGTGACACACTCCTCCCCTGTCAACTTTAAAATAGTTGCGTGAAAGAAACAAGTGGGGGTGGGAGTCGATAAGCACTCTTGTTACGCACGAATGGCTAGCCTACGGTAAACGCATACTATGAGTGCCTGGTAGTTGACACCGTTTCTGGCCAGGAAACAGAGTATTGACTACAGAGTTCAATGCTGTAAAGGTTATCACTCAGGACTCTGAATCCTGCGATCCGAGTTCAAATCTCGGTAGGACCTACCTTGATTTTGCAGTGACACACTCCTCCCCTGTCAACTTTTAAATAGTTGCGTGAAAGAAACAAGTGGGTGGGAGTCGATAAACACTCTTGTTACGCACGAATGGCTAGCCTACGGTAAACGCATACTATGAGTGCCTGGTAGTTGACACCGTTTCTGGCCAGGAAACAGAGTATTGACCTACAGGGGTTCTATGCTGTAAAGGTTATCACTCAGGCCTCTGAATCCTACAATCCGAGTTTTAAATCTTGGACGATACTACCATGTCAATTAATTTGCCTCGTGGAAATAGAATATAGCTGTCCAAATAGTGTTGTCAGTTGAAAGTATTTGCAGCACGTGAAGGAACGACAGTCCGCTGTTGCTAATTACACGCAGAATTTTTTTTTTTCAATTTCCATGTGGATTTAGAATATGGTTCTATGGTGTAATGGTTAGCACTCTGGACTTTGAATCCAGTGATCCGAGTTCAATCTCGGTAGAACCTTCCTATTTTTGGATGCTGAATTATTCACATGGCCAACCAAAAACCTCATAATCTGATGTTTATCCGGTGTACAAATGACAGGAAAATCGGAACTCTACAATAAATACTCTGTATAGGGTTCTATGGTGTAATGGTTAGCACTCTGGACTTTGATCCAGTGATCGCGAGTTTCAAATCTCGGTAGAACCTTCCTATTTTTGGTGGCTTGAATTATTCACATGGCCAACCAAAAACCTCATAATCTGATGGTTATATACCGGTGTACAAATGACAGGAAAATCGGAACTCTACAATAAATACTCTGTATAGGGTTCTATGGTGTAATGGTTAGCACTCAGGACTCTGAATCCTGCGATCCGAGTTCAAATCTCGTAGGACCTACCTTGATTTTGCAGTGACACACTCCTCCCCTGTCAACTTTAAAATAGTTGCGTGAAAGAAACAAGTGGGTGGGAGTCGATAAGCACTCTTGTTACGCACGAATGGCTAGGCCTACGGGTAAACGCATACTATGAGTGCCTGGTAGTTACACCGTTTCTGGCCAGGAAACAGAGTATTGACTACAGGGTTCTATGCTGTAAAGGTTATCACTCAGGACTCTGAATCCTACAATCCGAGTTTAAATCTTGGACGATACTACCATGTCAATTAATTTGCCTCGTGGAAATAGAAATATAGCTGTCCAAATATGTTGTCAGTTGAAGTATTTGCAGCACGTGAAGGAACGACAGTCCGCTGTTGCTATTACACGCAGAATTTTTTTTTTCAATTTCCATGTGGATTTAGAATATGGTTCTATGGTGTAATGGTTAGCACTCTGGACTTTGAATCCAGTGATCCGAGTTCAACATCTCGGTAGAACCTTCCTATTTTTGGTGCTGAATTATTCACATGGCCAACCAAAACCTCATAATCTGATGTTTATCCGGTGTACAAATGACAGGAAAATCGGAACTCTACAATAAATACTCTGTATAGGGTTCTATGGTGTAATGTTAGCACTCAGGACTCTGAATCCTGCGATCCGAGTTCAAATCTCGGTAGGACCTACCTTGATTTTGCAGTGACACACTCCTCCCGTGTCAACTTTAAAATAGTTGCGTGAAAGAAACAAGTGGGTGGGAGTCGATAAGCACTCTTGTTACGCACGAATGGCTAGCCTACGGTAAACGCATACTATGAGTGCCTGGTAGTTGACACCGTTTCTGGCCAGGAAACAGAGTATTGACTACAGGGTTCAATGCTGTAAAGGTTATCACTCAGGACTCTGAATCCTGCGATCCGAGTTCAAATCTCGGTAGGACCTACCTTGATTTTGCAGTGACACACTCCTCCCTGTCAACTTTTAAATAGTTGCGTGAAAGAAACAAGTGGGTGGGAGTCGATAAACACTCTTGTTACGCACGAATGGCTAGCCTACGGTAAACGCATACTATGAGTGCCTGGTAGTTGACACCGTTTTCTGGCCAGGAAACAGAAAATTGACTACAGGGTTCTATGCTGTAAAGGTTATCACTCAGGACTCTGAATCCTACAATCCGAGTTTAAATCTTGGACGATACTACCATGTCAATTAATTTGCCTCGTGGAAATAGAATATAGCTGTCCAAATATTGTTGTCAGTTGAAAGTATTTGCAGCACGTGAAGGAACGACAGTCCGCTGTTGCTAATTACACGCAGATTTTTTTTTTTTCAATTTCCATGTGGATTTAGAATATGGTTCTATGGTGTAATGGTTAGCACTCTGGACTTTGAATCCAGTGATCCGAGTTCAAATCTCGGTAGAACCTTCCTATTTTTGGTGCTGAATTATTCACATGGCCAACCAAAAACCTCATAATCTGATGTTTATCCGGTGTACAAATGACAGGAAAATCGGAACTCTACAATAAATACTCTGTATAGGGTTCTATGGTGTAATGGTTAGCACTCAGGACTCTGAATCCTGCGATCCGAGTTCAAATCTCGGTAGGACCTACCTTGATTTTGCAGTGACACACTCCTCCCCTGTCAACTTAAAATAGTTGCGTGAAAGAACAAGTGGGTGGGAGTCGATAAGCACTCTTGTTACGCACGAATGGCTAGCCTACGGTAAACGCATACTATGAGTGCCTGGTAGTTGACACCGTTTCTGGACCAGGAAACAGAGTATTGACTACAGGGTTCTATGCTGCTAAAGGTTATCACTCAGGACTCTGAATCCTACAATCCGAGTTAAATCTTGGACGATACTACCATGTCAATTAATTTGCCTCGTGGAAATAGAATATAGCTCTGTCCAAAATATTGTTGTCAGTTGAAAGTATTTGCAGCACGTGAAGGAACGACAGTCCGCTGTGCTAATTACAGCTCAGAATTTTTTTTTTTCAATTTCCATTGTGGAGTTTAGAATATGTTTCTATGGTGTAATGGTTAGCACTCTGGACTTTGAATCCAGTGATCCGAGTTCAAATCTCCGGTAGAACCTTCCTATGTTGGGTGCGAATTTTACATGGCCAACCAAAAACTCATAATCTGATGTTTATCCGTGTACAAATGACAGGAAAATCAGATTTTTTTTTTCAATTTCCATGTGGATTTAGAATATGGTTCTATGGTGTAATGGTTAGCACTCTGGATTTGAATCCAGTGATCCGAGTTCAAATCTCGGTAGGAACCTCCTATTTGGTGCTGAATTATTCACATGGCCAACCAAAAACTCATAATCTGATGTTATCCGGTGTACAAATGACAGGAAAATCGGGAACTCTACAATAAATACTGTATAGGGTTCTATGGTGTAATGGTTAGCACTCAGGACTCTGAATCCTGCGATCCGAGTTCAAATCTCGGTAGGACCTACCTTGATTTTGCAGGACACACTCCTCCCCTGTCAACTTTAAAATAGTTGCGTGAAAGAAACAAGTGGGTGGGAGTCGATAAGCACTCTGTTACGCACGAATGGCTAGCCTACGGTAAACGCATACTATGAGTGCTGGTAGTTGACACGTTTCTGGCCAGGAAACAGAGTATTGACTACAGGGTTCTATGCTGGAAAGGTATCATCGCGGACTCTGATCCTACAATCGAGTTAAATCTTGGACGATACCTACCATTCAATTAATTTGCCTCGTGGAAATAGAATATAGCTGTCCAAATATTGTTGTCAGTTGAAAGTATTTGCAGCACCGTGAAGGAACGAACAGTCCGCTGTTGCTAATTACAGGCAGATTTTTTTTTTCAATTTCCATGTGGACTTTAGCGATAGAGCGTTCTCTGGTGTAATGGTTAGCACTCTGCTGACTTTGAATCCAGTGATCCGAGTTCAAATCTCGGGTAGAACCTTCCTATTTTGGTGACTGGCTGAATTATTCACATGGCCAACCAAAAACCTCATAATCTGGATGTTTCTCCGGTGTACAAATGACAGGAAAATCGGAACTCTACAATAATACTCTTATAAGGGTTCTATGGTGTAATGGTTAGCACTCAGGACTCTGAATCCTGCGATCGAGTTCAAATCTCGGTAGGACCTACCTTGATTTTGCAGTGACACATCCTCCCCTGTCAACTTTCAAATAGTTGCGTGGAAGAAACAAGGGGTGGGAGTCGATAAGCACTCTGTTACGCACGAATGGCTAGCCTACGGTAAACGCATACTATGAGTGCCTGGTAGTGACACCGTTTCGGCCAGGAAACAGAGTATTGACTACAGGGTTCAATGCTGTAAAGGTTATCACTCAGGACTCTGAATCCTGCGATCCGAGTTCAAATCTCGGTAGGACCTACCTTGATTTTGCAGTGACACACTCCTCCCCTGTCAACTTTAAATAGTTGCGTGAAAGAAACAAGTGGGTGGGAGTCGATAAGCACTCTTGTTACGCACGAATGGCTAGCCTACGGTAAACGCATACTATGAGTGCCTGGTAGTTGACACCGTTTCTGGCCAGGAAACAGAGTATTGACTACAGGGTTCTATGCTGTAAAGGTTATCACTCAGGACTCTGAATCCTACAATCCGAGTTTAAATCTTGGACGATACTACCATGTCAATTAATTTGCCTCGTGGAAATAGAATATAGCTGTCCAAATATTGTTGTCAGTTGAAAGTATTTGCAGCACGTGAAGGAACGACAGTCCGCTGTTGCTAATTACAGCATTTTTTTTTTTTTCAATTTCCATGTGGATTTAGAATATGGTTCTATGGTGTAATGGTTAGCACTCTGGACTTTGAATCCAGTGATCCGAGTTCAAATCTCGTAGAACCTTCCTATTTTTGGTGCTGAATTATTCACATGGCCAACCAAAAACCTCATAATCTGATGTTTATCCGGTGTACAAATGACAGGAAAATCGGAACTCTACAATAAATACTCTGTATAGGTTCTATGGTGTAATGGTTAGCACTCAGGACTCTGAATCCTGCGATCCGAGTTCAAATCTCGTAGGACCTACCTTGATTTTGCAGTGACACACTCCTCCCTGTCAACTTTAAAATAGTTGCGTGAAAGAAACAAGTGGGTGGGAGTCGATAAGCACTCTTGTTACGCACGAATGGCTAGCCTACGGTAAACGCATACTATGAGTGCCTGGTAGTTGACACCGTTTCTGGCCAGGAAACAGAGTATTGACTACAGGGTTCAATGCTGTAAAGGTTATCACTCAGGACTCTGAATCCTGCGATCCGAGTTCAAATCTCGGTAGGACCTACCTTGATTTTGCAGTGACACACTCCTCCCATGTCAACTTTAAAATAGTTGCGTGAAAGAAACAAGTGGGGGGAGTCGAAAGCACTCCTCCCCTGTCACTTTTAAATAGTTGCGTGAAAGAAACAAGTGGGTGGGAGTCATGAGAACACTCTGGTACGCACGAATGGCTAGCCTACGGTAAACGCATACTATGAGTGCCTGGTAGTTGACACCGTTTCTGGCCAGGAAACAGAGTATTGACTACAGGGTTCTATGCTGTAAAGGTTATCACTCAGGACTCTGAATCCTACAATCCGAGTTTAAATCTTGGACGATACTACCATGTCAATTAATTTCCTCGTGGAAATAGAATATAGCTGTCCAAATATTGTTGTCAGTTGAAAGTATTTGCAGCACGTGAAGGAACGACAGTCCGCTGTTGCTAATTACACGCAGATTTTTTTTTTCAATTTCCATGTGGATTTAGAATATGGTTCTATGGTGTAATGGTTAGCACTCTGGACTTTGAATCCAGTGATCCGAGTTCAAATCTCGTAGAACCTTCCTATTTTTGGTGCTGAATTATTCACATGGCCAACAAAAACCTCATAATCTGATGTTTATCCGGTGTACAATGACAGGAAAATCGGAACTCTACAATAAATACTCTGTATAGGGTTCTATGGTGTAATGGTTAGCACTCAGGACTCTGAATCCTGCGATCCGAGTTCAAATCTCGGTAGGACCTACCTGATTTGCAGTGACACACTCCTCCCCTGTCAACTTTAAAATAGTTGCGTGAAAGAAACAAGTGGGTGGGAGTCGATAAGCACTCTTGTTACGCACGAATGGCTAGCCTACGGTAAACGCATACTATGAGTGCCTGGTAGTTGACAACGTTTCTGGCCAGGAAACAGAGTATTGACTACAGGGTTCTATGCTGTAAAGGTTATCACTCAGGACTCTGAATCCTGCGATCCGAGTTCAAATCTCGGTAGGACCTACCTTGATTTTGCAGTGACACACTCCTCCCTGTCAACTTTAAATAGTTGCGTGAAAGAAACAAGTGGGTGGGAGTCGATAAGCACTCTGTTACGCGAATGGCTAGCCTACGGTAAACGCATACTATGAGTGTGCCTGGTAGTTGACACCGTTCTGGCAAGGAAACAGAAAATTGACTACAGGGTTCTATGCTAAAGGTACACTCAGGACTCTGAATCACAATCGAGTTTAAATCTCTCATAATCCAACAATCCAATTTAAATCTTGGACGATACTACCATGTCAATTAATTGCCTCGTGGAAATAGAATATAGCTGTCCAAATATTGTTGTCAGTTGAAAGTATTTGCAGCACGTGAAGGAACGACAGTCCGCTGTTGCTAATTACACGCAGATTTTTTTTTTTCAATTTCCATGTGGATTTAGAATATGGTTCTATGGTGTAATGGTTAGCACTCTGGACTTTGAATCCAGTGATCGAGTTCAAATCTCGGTAGAACCTTCCTATTTTTGGGCTGAATTATTCACATGGCCAACAAAAAACCTCATAATCTGATGTTTATCCGGTGTACAAATGACAGGAAAATCGGAACTCTACAATAAATACTCTGTATAGGGTTCTATGGTGTAATGGTTTAGCACTCAGGACTCTGAATCCTGCGATCCGAGTTCAAATCTCGGTAGGACCTACCTTGATTTTGCAGTGACACACTCCTCCCCTGTCAACTTTAAAATAGTTGCGTGAAGAAACAAGTGGGTGGGAGTCGATAAGCACTCTTGTTACGCACGAATGGGCTAGCCTACGGTAAACGCATACTATGAGTGCCTGGTAGTTTGACACCGTTTCTGGCCAGGAAACAGAGTATTGACTACAGGGTTCTATGCTGTAAAGGTTATCACTCAGGACTCTGAATCCTACAATCCGAGTTTAAATCTTGGACGATACTACCATGTCAATTAATTTGCCTCGTGGAAAGAGAATATAGCTGTCCAATATTGTGTCAGTTGAAAGTATTTGCAGCACCGTGAAGGAACGACAGTCCGCGGTTGCTAATTACACGGCTAGAATTTTTTTTTTTCCAATTTCCATTTGGATTTAGAATATGGTTCTTATGGTGTAATTGGTTAGCACCTCTGTACTTTGAATCCAGTGATCCGAGTTCAAATCTCGGTAGAACCTTCCTATTTTTGCGTGCTGAACTTATTACACATGGCCCAACACAAAAACCTCAGTTAAATCTGATGTTTATCCGGTGTACAAATGACCAGGAAAATCGGAACTCTACAATAATACTCTGTATAGGGTTTCATGGTGTTAATGGTTAGCACTCAGGTACTCTGAATCCTGCGATCCGAGTTCAGACTCCCCTTGATTTGCAGTGACACAATCCTCCCCTGTCAACTTTTAAATAGCTTGCGTGAAAGAAACAAGTGGGGCGGAGTCGATAACACGCTTGTTACGCCGAATGGCTAGCTACGGTAAACGCATTACTATGAGTGCCTGGTAGTTTACACCGTTTCTGCCAGGAAACAGAGTCATTGACTACAGGTTCTATGCTGGGATGTAAGTTATCACTAGGACTCTGAAATCCTGCGATCGAGTTCAAATTCGGTAGGACCTACCTTGATTTTGCAGTGACACACTCTTCCCCTGTCAATGTAAATAGTTGCGTTGAAAGAACAGTGGGTGGGGAGTCGATAAGCACTCTTGTTACGCACGAATGGCTTAAGCTACGGTAAACGCCCATTACTATGAGTGCCTGGAGTTGACACCGTTTCTGGCCAGGAAACAGAGTATTGGACTCCAGGGTTCATGCTGTAAAGGTTACACTCAGACTCTGAATCCTACAATCCGAGTTTTAAATCTTGGACGATACTACCATGTCAATTAATTTGCCTCGTGGAAATAGAATATAGCTGTCCAAATATTGTTGTCAGTTGAAAGTATTTGCAGCACGTGAAGGAACGACAGTCCGCTGTTGCTAATTACACGCAGAATTTTTTTTTTTCAATTTCCATGTGGATTTAGAATATGGTTCTATGGTGTAATGGTTAGCACTCTGGACTTTGAATCCAGTGATCCGAGTTCAAATCTCGGTAGAACCTTCCTATTTTTGGTGCTGAATTATTCACATGGCCAACCAAAACCTCATAATCTGATGTTTATCCGGTGTACAAATGACAGGAAAATCGGAACTCTACAATAAATACTCTGTATAGGGTTCTATGGTGTAATGGTTAGCACTCAGGACTCTGAATCCTGCGATCCGAGTTCAAATCTCGGTAGGACCTACCTTGATTTTGCAGTGACACACTCCTCCCCTGTCAACTTTAAAATAGTTGCGTGAAAGAAACAAGTGGGTGGGAGTCGATAAGCACTCTTGTTACGCACGAATGGCTAGCCTACGGTAAACGCATACTATGAGTGCCTGGTAGTTGACACCGTTTCTGGCCAGGAACAGAGTATTGACTACAGGGTTCTATGCTGTAAAGGTTATCACTCAGGACTCTGAATCCTACAATCCGAGTTTAAATCTTGGACGATACTACCATGTCAATTAATTTGCCTCGTGGAAATAGAATATAGCTGTCCAAATATTGTTGTCAGTTGAAAGTATTTGCAGCACGTGAAGGAACGACAGTCCGCTGTTGCTAATTACACGCAGAATTTTTTTTTTTCAATTTCCATGTGGATTTAGAATATGGTTCTATGGTGTAATGGTTAGCACTCTGGACTTTGAATCCAGTGATCCGAGTTCAAATCTCGGTAGAACCTTCCTATTTTTGGTGCTGAATTATTCACATGGCCAACCAAAAACCTCATAATCTGATGTTTATCCGGTGTACAAATGACAGGAAAATCGGAACTCTACAATAAATACTCTGTATAGGGTTCTATGGTGTAATGGTTAGCACTCAGGACTCTGAATCCTGCGATCCGAGTTCAAATCTCGGTAGGACCTACCTTGATTTGCAGTGACACACTCCTCCCCTGTCAACTTTAAAATAGTTGCGTGAAAGAAACAAGTGGGTGGGAGTCGATAAGCACTCTTGTTACGCACGAATGGCTAGCCTACGGTAAACGCATACTATGAGTGCCTGGTAGTTGACACCGTTTCTGGCCAGGAAACAGAGTATTGACTACAGGGTTCTATGCTGTAAAGGTTATCACTCAGGACTCTGAATCCTACAATCCGAGTTTAAATCTTGGACGATACTACCATGTCAATTAATTTGCCTCGTGGAAATAGAATATAGCTCGTCCAAATATGTTGTCAGTTGAAAAGTATTTGCAGCACGTGAAGGAACGACAGTCCGCTGTTGCTAATTACACGCAGAATTTTTTTTTCAAATTTCCATGTGGATTTAGAATATGGTTCTATGGTGTAATGGTTAGCACTCTGGACTTTTGAATCCAGTGATCCGAGTTCAAATCTCGGTAGAAACCTTCCTATTTTTGGTGCTGAATTATTCACATGGCCAACCAAAAACCTCATAATCTGATGTTTAATCCGTGTACAAATGACAGGAAAATCGGAACTCTACAATAAATACTCTGTATAGGGTTCTATGTGTAATGGTTAGCACTCAGGACTCTGAATCCTGCGATCCGAGTTCAAATCTCGGTATGGACCTACTTGATTTGCAGTGACACACTCCTCCCTGTCAACTTTAAAATAGTTGCGTGAAAGAAACAAGTGGGGTGGGAGTCGATAAGCACTCTTGTTACGCACGAATGGCTAGCCTACGGTAACGCATACTATGAGTGGCCTGGTAGTTGACACCGGTTTCTGGCCAGGGAAACAGAGTATTGACTACAAGGGTTCTATGCTGTAAAGGTTATCACTCAGGACTTCTGAATCCTACAATCCGAGTTTAAATCCTTGGACAGATCCTAAACATGTATTAAATTTGCCTCGTGGAAATAGAATATAGCTGGCCAAATATTGTTGTCAGTTGAAAAGTATTTGCAGCACGTGAGGCAACGACAGTCCGCTGTTGCTAATTACCGCAGAATTTTTTTTTTTCAATTCCCATGTGGATTTAGAATATGGTTCTATGGGTGTAATGGTTAGCACTGGTACTTTGAATCCAGTGGATGATCCGAGTTCAAATCTCCGGTAGACCTTCCTATTTTGGTGCTGAATTATTCACTGGCCAAAGACCAAAAACCTCATAAATCTGATGTTTATTCCGGTGTACAAATGGAACAAGGAAAATCGGAGCTCTACAAATTAAATACTCTGGTATAGGGTTCTATGGTGTAATGGTTAGCACTCAGGACTCTGAATCCTGCGATCCGAGTTCAAATCTCGGTAGGACCTACCTTGATTTTGCAGTGACACACTCCTCCCCTGTCAACTTTTAAATAGTTGCGTGAAAGAAACAAGTGGGTGGGAGTCGATAAGCACTCTTGTTACGCACGAATGGCTAGCCTACGGTAAACGCATACTATGAGTGCCTGGTAGTTGACACCGTTTCTGGCCAGGAAACAGAGTATTGACTACAGGGTTCTATGCTGTAAAGGTTATCACTCAGGACTCTGAATCCTACAATCCGAGTTTAAATCTTGGACGATACTACCATGTCAATTAATTTGCCTCGTGGAAATAGAATATAGCTGTCCAAATATTGTTGTCAGTTGAAAGTATTTGCAGCACGTGAAGGAACGACAGTCCGCTGTTGCTAATTACACGCAGAATTTTTTTTTTCAATTTCCATGTGGATTTAGAATATGGTTCTATGGTGTAATGGTTAGCACTCTGGACTTTGAATCCAGTGATCCGAGTTCAAATCTCGGTAGAACCTTCCTATTTTTGGTGCTGAATTATTCACATGGCCAACCAAAAACCTCATAATCTGATGTTTATCCGGTGTACAAATGACAGGAAAATCGGAACTCTACAATAAATACTCTGTATAGGGTTCTATGGTGTAATGGTTAGCACTCAGGACTCTGAATCCTGCGATCCGAGTTCAAATCTCGGTAGGACCTACCTTGATTTTGCAGTGACACACTCCTCCCCTGTCAACTTTAAATAGTTGCGTGAAAGAAACAAGTGGGTGGGAGTCGATAAGCACTCTTGTTACGCACGAATGGCTAGCCTACGGTAAACGCATACTATGAGTGCCTGGTAGTTGACACCGTTTCTGGCCAGGAAACAGAGTATTGACTACAGGGTTCTATGCTGTAAAGGTTATCACTCAGGACTCTGAATCCTACAATCCGAGTTTAAATCTTGGACGATACTACCATGTCAATTAATTTGCCTCGTGGAAATAGAATATAGCTCTCCAAATATTGTTGTCAGTTGAAAGTATTTGCAGCACGTGAAGGAACGACAGTCCGCTGTTGCTAATTACAATCGCAGAATTTTTTTTTTTCAATTTCCATGTGGATTTAGAATATGGTTCTATGCGTGTAATGGTTAGCACCTCTGACTTTGAATCCAGTGATCCGAGTTCAAATCTCGGTAGAACCTTCCTATTTTTGGTGCTGAATTATTCACATGGCCAACCAAAAACCTCATAATCTGATGTTTATCCGGTGTACAAATGACAGGGAAAATCGGAACTCTACAATAAATACTCTGTATAGGGTTCTATGGTGTAATGGTTAGCACTCAGGACTCTGAATCCTGCGATCCGAGTTCAAATCTCGGTAGGACCTACCTTGATTTTGCAGTGACACACTCCTCCCCTGTCAACTTTTAAATAGTTGCGTGAAAGAAACAAGTGGGTGGGAGTCGATAAGCACTCTTGTTACGCACGAATGGCTAGCCTACGGTAAACGCATACTATGAGTGCCTGGTAGTTGACACCGTTTCTGGCCAGGAAACAGAGTATTGACTACAGGGTTCTATGCTGTAAAGGTTATCACTCAGGACTCTGAATCCTACAATCCGAGTTTAAATCTTGGACGATACTACCATGTCAATTAATTTGCCTCGTGGAAATAGAATATAGCTGTCCAAATATTGTTGTCAGTTGAAAGTATTTGCAGCACGTGAAGGAACGACAGTCCGCTGTTGCTAATTACACGCAGAATTTTTTTTTTTCAATTTCCATGTGGATTTAGAATATGGTTCTATGGTGTAATGGTTAGCACTCTGGACTTTGAATCCAGTGATCCGAGTTCAAATCTCGGTAGAACCTTCCTATTTTTGGTGCTGAATTATTCACATGGCCAACCAAAAACCTCATAATCTGATGTTTATCCGGTGTACAAATGACAGGAAAATCGGAACTCTACAATAAATACTCTGTATAGGGTTCTATGGTGTAATGGTTAGCACTCAGGACTCTGAATCCTGCGATCCGAGTTCAAATCTCGGTAGGACCTACCTTGATTTTGCAGTGACACACTCCTCCCCTGTCAACTTTTAAATAGTTGCGTGAAAGAAACAAGTGGGTGGGAGTCGATAAGCACTCTTGTTACGCACGAATGGCTAGCCTACGGTAAACGCATACTATGAGTGCCTGGTAGTTGACACCGTTTCTGGCCAGGAAACAGAGTATTGACTACAGGGTTCTATGCTGTAAAGGTTATCACTCAGGACTCTGAATCCTACAATCCGAGTTTAAATCTTGGACGATACTACCATGTCAATTAATTTGCCTCGTGGAAATAGAATATAGCTGTCCAAATATTGTTGTCAGTTGAAAGTATTTGCAGCACGTGAAGGAACGACAGTCCGCTGTTGCTAATTACACGCAGAATTTTTTTTTTTCAATTTCCATGTGGATTTAGAATATGGTTCTATGGTGTAATGGTTAGCACTCTGGACTTTGAATCCAGTGATCCGAGTTCAAATCTCGGTAGAACCTTCCTATTTTTGGTGCTGAATTATTCACATGGCCAACCAAAAACCTCATAATCTGATGTTTATCCGGTGTACAAATGACAGGAAAATCGGAACTCTACAATAAATACTCTGTATAGGGTTCTATGGTGTAATGGTTAGCACTCAGGACTCTGAATCCTGCGATCCGAGTTCAAATCTCGGTAGGACCTACCTTGATTTTGCAGTGACACACTCCTCCCCTGTCAACTTTTAAATAGTTGCGTGAAAGAAACAAGTGGGTGGGAGTCGATAAGCACTCTTGTTACGCACGAATGGCTAGCCTACGGTAAACGCATACTATGAGTGCCTGGTAGTTGACACCGTTTCTGGCCAGGAAACAGAGTATTGACTACAGGGTTCTATGCTGTAAAGGTTATCACTCAGGACTCTGAATCCTACAATCCGAGTTTAAATCTTGGACGATACTACCATGTCAATTAATTTGCCTCGTGGAAATAGAATATAGCTGTCCAAATATTGTTGTCAGTTGAAAGTATTTGCAGCACGTGAAGGAACGACAGTCCGCTGTTGCTAATTACACGCAGAATTTTTTTTTTTCAATTTCCATGTGGATTTAGAATATGGTTCTATGGTGTAATGGGTAGCACTCGCGACTTTGAAATCCCAGTGATCCGAGTTCGAAATCGCGTGAGAACCTTCCTATTTTTGGTGCGGATATTATTCACCAGGGTCCAACCAAAAAAACCTCATAATCCTGATGTTGATCCGGGTACAAAATGACAGGAAAATCGGAACTCTACAATAAATACTTCTGTATAGGGTGTCTATGGTGGGTAATGGTCTATGCACTCAGGACTCTGAAGCCTGCGATCTCGAGTTCAAATCTCGGTAGAACCTACCGTTGATTTTGCAGTGACAACACACTCCTCCCCCTGTCAACTTTTAATATTTGCGTGAAAGAACAAGTGGGTGGGAGGTCGATAAGCACTCTTGTTACGCACGAATGGCTAGCCACGGTAAAACGCATACATGAGTGCCTGGTAGTTGACAGAACGAAAAGCCGTTTCGGCCAGAAACAGAGTATTGACTACAGGGATCTATGCTGTAAAGGTGATCACTCAGGACTCTGAATCCTACAATCCGAGTTTAAATACTTGGACGATACTACCATGTCAATAATTTGCCTCGTGAAATAGAATATAGCTGTCCAAATATTGTTGTCAGTTGAAAGTATATGCAGCACGTGAAGGAACGACAGTCCCGTGTGTGCTATTACACGCAGAATTTTTTTTTTTCAATTTCATGTGGATTTAGAATATGGGTCTAGGGTGTAATGGTTAGCACTCGGGACTTTGAATCCAGTGATCCGAGTTCAAATCTCGGTAGAGACACCTTCCTATTTTTGGTGCTGAATTATTCACATGGCCAACCAAAAACCTCATAATCTGATGTTTATCCGGTGGACAAATGACAGGAAAATCGGACTCTACATAAATACTCTGTATAGGTTCTATGGTGTAATGGTTAGCACTCAGGACTCTGAATCCTGCGATCCGAGTTCAAATCTCGGTAGGACCTCCCTTGATTTGCAGTGACACACTCCTCCCCTGTCAACTTAAATAGTTTCGTGGAAAGAAACAAGTGGTGGGGAGTCGATAAGCACTCTTGTACGCACGAATGGCTAAGCCTACGTAAACGCAATACTTGAGTGCCTGTAGTTGACACCGTTTCTGGCCAGGAAACAGAGTATTGACTACAGGGTTCTATGCTGTAAAGGTATCACTCAGGACTCTGAATCCGACCAATCCGAGTTTAAATCTGGACGATACGTACCATGTCAATTAATTGCCTCGTGGAAATAGAATATAGCTGTCCAACATATTGTTGTCAGTTGAAAGTATTTTGCCAGCACGTGAAGGAACGACAGTCGCTGTTGCTAATTACACGCAGAATTTTTTTTTTTCAATTTGCCATGTGGATTTAGAATATGGTTCTATGGTGTAATGGTTAGCACTCTGGACTTTGAATCCAGTGATCCGAGTTCAAATCTCGGTAGAACCTTCCTATTTTGGTGCTGAATTATTCACATGGCCAACCAAAAACCTCATAATCTGATGTTTATCCGGTGTACAAATGACAGGAAAAATCGGACTCTACAGATAAATTACTCTGTATAGGGTTCTATGGTGTAATGGTTAGCACTCAGGACTCTGAATCCTGCGATCCGAGTTCAAATCTCGTAGGACCTACCGTGATTTTGCAGTGACACACTCCTCCCCTGTCAACTTTAATAGTTGCGTGAAAGAAACAAGTGGGTGGGAGTCGATAAGCACGTCTTGTTACGCACGAATGGCTAGCCTACGGTAAACGCATACTATGAGTGCCTGGTAGTTGACAGCACCGTTTCTGGCCAGGAACAGAGTATTGACTACAGGGGTTCTATGCTGTAAAGGTTATCACTCAGGACTCTGATACCTACAATCCGAGTTAATCTTGGACGATACTACCATGTCAATTAATTTGCCTCGTGGAAATAGAATATAGCTGTCCAAATATTGTTGTCAGTTTGAAAGTAGTTTGCAGCACCGTGAAGGAACGACAGTCCGCTGTTGCTAATTACACGCAGATTTTTTTTTTTCAATTTCAATGTGGATTTAGAATATGGTTCTATGGGTGTAATGGTGAGCACTACCTGTGACTTTGAATCCAGTGATCCGAGTTCAAATCTCGGTAGAACCTTCCTAGTTTTGGTGCGCGAATTATTTCCACATGGCCACCAAAAACCTCATAACTGAAGTTTATTCCGGTGTACAAATTGACAGGAAATCGGACCTTGACAATAAATACTCTGTATAGGGTTCTATGGTGTAATGGTTAGCACTCAGGACTCTGAATCCTGCGATCTGAGTTCAAATCTCGGTAGGACCTACATTGATTTTGCAATTGACACACTCCTCCCCTGTCAACTTTTAAATAGTTGCGTGAAAGAACAAGTGGTGGGAGTCGATAAGCACTCTTGTTACGCACGAATGGCTAGCCTACGGTAAACGCATACTATGAGTGCCTGGTAGTTGACACCGTTTCTGTGGCCAGGAAACAGAGTATTGACTACAGGGTTCTATGCTGTAAAGGTTAGCACTCAGGACTCTGAATCCTACAATCCGAGTTTAAATCTTGGTACGATACTACCATGTCAATTAATTTGCCTCGTGGAAATAGAATATAGCCTGTCCAAATATTGTTGTCAGTTGAAAGTATTTTGCAGCACGTGAAGGAAGCGACAGTCCGCTGTTGCTAATTACACGCAGAATTTTTTTTTTCAATTTCCATGTGGATTTAGAATATGGTTCTATGGTGTAATGGTAGCCACTCTGGACTTTGAATCCAGTGATCCGAGTTCAAATCTCGGTAGAACCTTCCTATTTTCTGGTGCTGAATTATTTCACATGGCCAACCAAAAACCTCATAATCTGAATGTTTATCCGGTGTACAAATGACAGGAAAATCGGAACTCTACAATAAATACTCTGTATGGGTTCTATGGTGTAATGGTTAGCACTCAGGCCTCTGAATCCTGTCGATCGAGTTCAAATCTCGGTAGGACCTACCTTGATTTTGCAGTGACACACTCCTCCCCTGTCAACTTTTAAATAGTTGCGTGAAAGAAAACAAGTGGGTGGGAGTCGATAAGCACTCTTGTTACGCACGAATGGCTAGCCTACGGTAAAAGCATACTATGAGTGCCTGGTAGTTGACAGCCGTTTCTGGCCAGGAAACAGAGTATTGACTACAGGGTCTATGCTGTAAAGGTTATCACTCAGGACTCTGAATCCTACAATCCGAGTTTAAATCTTGGACGATACTACCATGGTCAATTAATTTGCCTCGTGGAAATAGAATATAGCTGTCCAAATATTGTGTCAGTTGAAGTATGTTGCAGCACGTGAAGGAACGACAGTCCGCTGTTGCTAATTACACGCAGATTTTTTTTTTTCAATTCCATGTGGATTTAGAATATGGTTCTATGGTGTAATGGTTAGCACTCTGGACTTTGAATCCAGTGATATCCGAGTTCAAATCTCGTAGAACCTTCCTATTTTTGGTGCTGAATTATTCACATGGCCACCAAAAACCTCATAATCTGATGTTTATTCCGGTGTACAAATGACAGGAAAATCGGAACTCTAACAATAAATACTCTGTATAGGGTTCTATGGTGTAATGGTTAGCACTCAGGACCTCTGAATCCTGCGATCCGAGTTCAAATCTCGGTAGGACCTACCTTGATTTTGCAGTGACAACACTCCTCCCCTGTCAACTTTAAATAGTTGCGTGAAAGAAACAAGTGGTGGGAGTCGATAAGCACTCTTGTTACGCACGAATGGCTAGCCTACGGTAAACGCATAGCTATGAGTGCCTGGTAGTTGACACCGTTTCTGGCCAGGAAACAGAGTATTGACTACAGGGTTCTATGCTGTAAAGGTTATCACTCAGGACTCTGAATCCTACAATCCGAGTTTAAATCTTGGACGATACTACCATGTCAATTAATTTGCCTCGTGGAAATAGAATTAGGCTGTCCAAATATTGTTGTCAGTTGAAAGTATTTGCAGCACGTGAAGGAACGACAGTCCGCTGTTGCTAATTACACGCAGAATTTTTTTTTTCAATTTCCATGTGGATTTAGAATATGGTTCTATGGTGTAATGGTTAGCACTCTGGACTTTGAATCCAGTGATCCGAGTTCAAATCTCGGTAGAACCTTCCTATTTTTGGTGCCTGAATTATTCACATGGCAACCAAAACCTCATAATCTGATGTTTATTCCGGTGTACAAATGACAGGAAAATCGGAACTCTACAATAAATACTCTGTATAGGGTTCTATGGTGTAATGGTTAGCACTCAGGACTCTGAATCCTGCGATCCGAGTTCAAATCTCGGTAGGACCTACCTTGATTTTGCAGTGACACACTCCTCCCCTGTCAACTTTTAAATAGTTGCGTGAAAGAAACAAGTGGGTGGGAGTCGATAAGCACTCTTGTTACGCACGAATGGCTAGCCTACGGTAAACGCATACTATGAGTGCTGGTAGTTGACACCGTTTCCTGGCCAGGAAACAGAGTATTGACTACAGGGTTCTATGCTGTAAAGGTTATCACTCAGGACTCTGAATCCTACAATCCGAGTTTAAATCTTGGACGATACTAACCATGTCAATTAATTTGCCTCGTGGAAATAGAATATAGCTGTCCAAATATTGTTGTCAGTTGAAAGTATTTGCAGCACGTGAAGGAACGACAGTCCGCTGTTGCTAATTACACGCAGAATTTTTTTTTTCAATTTCCATGTGGATTTAGAATATGGTTCTATGGTGTAATGGTTAGCACTCTGGACTTTGAATCCAGTGATCCGAGTTCAAATCTCGGTAGAACCTTCCTATTTTGTGGTGCTGAATTATCACATGGCCAACCAAAAACCTCATAATCTGATGTTTATCCGGTGTACAAATGACAGGAAAATCGGAACTCTACAATAAATACTCTGTATAGGGTTCTATGGTGTAATGGTTAGCACTCAGGACTCTGAATCCTGCGATCCGAGTTCAAATCTCGGTAGGACCTACCTTGATTTTGCAGTGACACACTCCTCCCCTGTCAACTTTTAAATAGTTGCGTGAAAGAAACAAGTGGGTGGGAGTCGATAAGCACTCTTGTTACGCACGAATGGCTAGCCTACGGTAAACGCATACTATGAGTGCCTGGTAGTTGACACCGTTTCTGGCCAGGAAACAGAGTATTGACTACAGGGTTCTATGCTGTAAAGGTTATCACTCAGGACTCTGAATCCTACAATCCGAGTTTAAATCTTGGACGATACTACCATGTCAATTAATTTGCCTCGTGGAAATAGAATATAGCTGTCCAAATATTGTTGTCAGTTGAAAGTATTTGCAGCACGTGAAGGAACGACAGTCCGCTGTTGCTAATTACACGCAGATTTTTTTGTTTCAATTTCCATGTGGATTTAGAATATGGTTCTATGGTGTAATGGTTAGCACTCTGGACTTTGAATCCAGTGATCCGAGTTCAAATCTCGGTAGAACCTTCCTATTTTTGGTGCTGAATTATTCACATGGCCAACCAAAAACCTCATAATCTGATGTTTATCCGGTGTACAAATGACAGGAAATCGGAACTCTACAATAAATACTCTGTATAGGGTTCTATGGTGTAATGGTTAGCACTCAGGACTCTGAATCCTGCGATCCGAGTTCAAATCTCGGTAGGACCTACCTTGATTTTGCAGTGACACACTCCTCCCCTGTCAACTTTTAAATAGTTGGTGAAAGAAACAAGTGGGTGGGAGTCGATAAGCACTCTTGTTACGCACGAATGGCTAGCCTACGGTAAACGCATACTATGAGTGCCTGGTAGTTGACAACCGTTTCTGGCCAGGAACAGAGTATTGACTACAAGGGTTCTATGCTGTAAAGGTTATCACTCAGGACTCTGAATCCTACAATCCGAGTTTAAATCTTGGACGATACTACCATGTCAATTAATTTGCCTCGTGGAAATAGAATATGCTGTCCAAATATTGTTGTCAGTTGAAAGTATTTGCAGCACGTGAAGGAACGACAGGTCCGCTGTTGCTAATTACACGCAGAATTTTTTTTTTCAAATTTCCATGTGGATTTAGAATATGGTTCTATGGTGTAATGGTTAGCACTCTGGACTTTGAATCCAGTGATCCGAGTTCAAATCTCGGTAGAACCTTCCTATTTTGGTGCTGAATTATTCACATGGCCAACCAAAAACCTCATAATCTGATGTTTATTCCGGTGTACAAATGACAGGAAAATCGGAACTCTACAATAAATACTGCTGTATAGGGTTCTATGGTGTAATGGTTAGCACTCAGGACTCTGAATCCTGCGATCCGAGTTCAAATCTCGGTAGGACCTACCTTGATTTTGCAGTGACACACTCCTCCCCTGTCAACTTTTAAATAGTTGCGTGAAAGAGAACAAGTGGGTGGGAGTCGATAGCACTCTTGTTACGCACGAATGGCTAGCCTACGGTAAACGCATACTATGAGTGCCTGGTAGTTGACACCGTTTCTGGCCAGGAAACAGAGTATTGACTACAGGGTTCTATGCTGTAAAGGTTATCACTCAGGACTCTGAATCCTACAATCCGAGTTTAAATCTTGGACGATACTACCATGTCAATTAATTTGCCTCGTGGAAATAGAATATAGCTGTCCAAATATTGTTGTCAGTTGAAAGTATTTGCAGCACGTGAAGGAACGACAGTCCGCTGTTGCTAATTACACGCAGAATTTTTTTTTTTCAATTTCCATGTGGATTTAGAATATGGTTCTATGGTGTAATGGTTAGCACTCTGGACTTTGGAATCCAGTGATCCGAGTTCAAATCTCGGTAGAACCTTCCTATTTTTGGTGCTGAATTATTCACATGGCCAACCAAAAACCTCATAATCTGATGTTTATCCGGTGTACAAATGACAGGAAAATCGGAACTCTACAATAAATACTCTGTATAGGGTTCTATGGTGTAATGGTTAGCACTCAGGACTCTGAATCCTGCGATCCGAGTTCAAATCTCGGTAGGACCTACCTTGATTTTGCAGTGACACACTCCTCCCCTGTCAACTTTTAAATAGTTGCGTGAAAGAAACAAGTGGGTGGGAGTCGATAAGCACTCTTGTTACGCACGAATGGCTAGCCTACGGTAAACGCATACTATGAGTGCCTGGTAGTTGGACACCCGTTTCTGGCCAGGAAACAGAGTATTGACTACAGGGTTCTATGCTGTAAAGGTTATCACTCAGGACTCTGAATCCTACAATCCGAGTTTAAATCTTGGACGATACTACCATGTCAATTAATTTGCCTCGTGGAAATAGAATATAGCTGTCCAAATATTGTTGTCAGTTGAAAGTATTTGCAGCACGTGAAGGAACGACAGTCCGCTGTTGCTAATTACACGCAGAATTTTTTTTTTCAATTCCATGTGGATTTAGAATATGGTTCTATGGTGTAATGGTTAGCACTCTGGACTTTGAATCCAGTGATCCGAGTTCAAATCTCGGTAGAACCTTCCTATTTTGGTGCTGAATTATTCACATGGCCAACCAAAAACCTCATAATCTGATGTTTATCCGGTGTACAAATGACAGGAAAATCGGAACTCTACAATAAATACTCTGTATAGGGTTCTATGGTGTAATGGTTAGCACTCAGGACTCTGAATCCTGCGATCCGAGTTCAAATCTCGGTAGGACCTACCTTGATTTTGCAGTGACACACTCCTCCCCGTCAACTTTAAATAGTTGCGTGAAAGAAACAAGTGGGTGGGAGTCGATAAGCACTCTTGTTACGCACGAATGGCTAGCTACGGTAAACGCATACTATGAGTGCCTGGTAGTTGACACCGTTTCTGGCCAGGAAACAGAGTATTGACTACAGGGTTCTATGCTGTAAAGGTTATCACTCAGGACTCTGAATCCTACAATCCGAGTTTAAATCTTGGACGATACTACCATGTCAATTAATTTGCCTCGTGGAAATAGAATATAGCTGTCCAAATATTGTTGTCAGTTGAAAGTATTTGCAGCACGTGAAGGAACGACAGTCCGCTGTTGCTAATTACACGCAGAATTTTTTTTTTCAATTTCCATGTGGATTTAGAATATGGTTCTATGGTGTAATGGTTAGCACTCTGGACTTGAATCCAGTGATCCGAGTTCAAATCTCGGTAGAACCTTCCTATTTTTGGTGCTGAATTATTCACATGGCCAACCAAAAACCTCATAATCTGATGTTTATCCGGTGTACAAATGACAGGAAATCGGAACTCTACAATAAATACTCTGTATAGGGTTCTATGGTGTAATGGTTAGCACTCAGGACTCTGAATCCTGCGATCCGAGTTCAAATCTCGGTAGGACCTACCTTGATTTTGCAGGTGACACACTCCTCCCCTGTCAACTTTAAATAGTTGCGTGAAAGAAACAAGTGGGTGGGGAGTCGATAAGCACTCTTGTTACGCCACGAATGGCTAGCCTAACGGTAAACGCATACTATGAGTGCCTGGTAGTTGACACCCGTTTCTGGGCCAGGAAACAGAGTATTGACTACAGGGTTCTATGCTGTAAAGGTTATCACTCAGGACTCTGAATCCTACAATCCGAGTTTAAATCTTGGACGATACTACCATGTCAATTAATTTGCCTCGTGGAAATAGAATATAGCTGTCCAAATATTGTTGTCAGTTGAAAGTATTTGCAGCACGTGAAGGAACGACAGTCCGCTGTTGCTAATTACACGCAGATTTTTTTTTTTTCAATTTCCATGTGGATTTAGAATATGGTTCTATGTTGTAATGGTTAGCACTCTGGACTTTGAATCCAGTGATCCGAGTTCAAATCTCGGTAGAAACCTTCCTATTTTTGGTGCTGAATTATTCACATGGCCAACCAAAAACCTCATAATCTGATGTTTATCCGGTGTACAAATGACAGGAAAATCGGAACTCTACAATAACTACTCTGTTATAGGGTTCTATGGTTGTAATGGTTAGCACTCAGGACTCTGAATCCTGCGATCCGAGTTCAAAATCTCGGTAGGACCTACCTTGATTTTGCAGTGACACACTCCTCCCCTGTCAACTTTTAAATAGTTGCGTGAAAGAAACAAGTGGGTGGGAGTCGATAAGCACTCTTGTTACGCACGAATGGCTAGCCTACGGTAAACGCATACTATGAGTGCCTGGTAGTTGACACCGTTTCTGGCCAGGAAACAGAGTATTGACTACAGGGTTCTATGCTGTAAAGGTTATCACTCAGGACTCTGAATCCTACAATCCGAGTTTAAATCTTGGACGATACTACCATGTCAATTAATTTGCCTCGTGGAAATAGAATATAGCTGTCCAAATATTGTTGTCAGTTGAAAGTATTTGCAGCACGTGAAGGAACGACAGTCCGCTGTTGCTAATTACACGCAGAATTTTTTTTTTTCAATTTCCATGTGGATTTAGAATATGGTTCTATGGTGTAATGGTTAGCACTCTGGACTTTGAATCCAGTGATCCGAGTTCAAATCTCGGTAGAACCTTCCTATTTTTGGTGCTGAATTATTCACATGGCCAACCAAAAACCTCATAATCTGATGTTTATCCGGTGTACAAATGACAGGAAAATCGGAACTCTACAATAAATACTCTGTATAGGGTTCTATGGTGTAATGGTTAGCACTCAGGACTCTGAATCCTGCGATCCGAGTTCAAATCTCGGTAGGACCTACCTTGATTTTGCAGTGACACACTCCTCCCCTGTCAACTTTTAAATAGTTGCGTGAAAGAAACAAGTGGGTGGGAGTCGATAAGCACTCTTGTTACGCACGAATGGCTAGCCTACGGTAAACGCATACTATGAGTGCCTGGTAGTTGACACCGTTTCTGGCCAGGAAACAGAGTATTGACTACAGGGTTCTATGCTGTAAAGGTTATCACTCAGGACTCTGAATCCTACAATCCGAGTTTAAATCTTGGACGATACTACCATGTCAATTAATTTGCCTCGTGGAAATAGAATATAGCTTCGTCCAAATATTGTTGTCAGTTGAAAGTATTTGCAGCACGTGAAGGAACGACAGTCCGCTGTTGCTAATTACACGCAGAATTTTTTTTTTTCAATTCCATGTGGATTTAGAATATGGTTCTATGGTGTAATGGTTAGCACTCTGGACTTTGAATCCAGTGATCCGAGTTCAAATCTCGGTAGAACCTTCCTATTTTTGGTGCTGAATTATTCACATGGCCAACCAAAAACCTCATAATCTGATGTTTATCCGGTGTACAAATGACAGGAAAATCGGAACTCTACAATAAATACTCTGTATAGGGTTCTATGGTGTAATGGTTAGCACTCAGGACTCTGAATCCTGCGATCCGAGTTCAAATCTCGGTAGGACCTACCTTGATTTTGCAGTGACACACTCCTCCCTGTCACTTTAAATAGTTGCGTGAAAGAAACAAGTGGGTGGGAGTCGATAAGCACTCTTGTTACGCACGAATGGCTAGCCTACGGTAAACGCATACTATGAGTGCCTGGTAGTTGACACCGTTTCTGGCCAGGAAACAGAGTATTGACTACAGGGTTCTATGCTGTAAAGGTTATCACTCAGGACTCTGAATCCTACAATCCGAGTTTAAAATCTTGGACGATACTACCATGTCAATTAATTTGCCTCGTGGAAATAGAATATAGCTGTCCAAATATTGTTGTCAGTTGAAAGTATTTGCAGCACGTGAAGGAACGACAGTCCGCTGTTGCTAATTACACGCAGAATTTTTTTTTTTCAATTTCCATGTGGATTTAGAATATGGTTCTATGGTGTAATGGTTAGCACTCTGGACTTTGAATCCAGTGATCCGAGTTCAAATCTCGGTAGAACCTTCCTATTTTTGGTGCTGAATTATTCACATGGCCAACCAAAAACCTCATAATCTGATGTTTATCCGGTGTACAAATGACAGGAAAATCGGAACTCTACAATAAATACTCTGTATAGGGTTCTATGGTGTAATGGTTAGCACTCAGGACTCTGAATCCTGCGATCCGAGTTCAAATCTCGGTAGGACCTACCTTGATTTTGCAGTGACACACTCCTCCCCTGTCAACTTTAAATAGTTGCGTGAAAGAAACAAGTGGGTGGGAGTCGATAAGCACTCTTGTTACGCACGAATGGCTAGCCTACGGTAAACGCATACTATGAGTGCCTGGTAGTTGACACCGTTTCTGGCCAGGAACAGAGTATTGACTACAGGGTTCTATGCTGTAAAGGTTATCACTCAGGACTCTGAATCCTACAATCCGAGTTTAAATCTTGGACGATACTACCATGTCAATTAATTTGCCTCGTGGAAATAGAATATAGCTGTCCAAATATTGTTGTCAGTTGAAAGTATTTGCAGCACGTGAAGGAACGACAGTCCGCTGTTGCTAATTACACGCAGAATTTTTTTTTTTCAATTTCCATGTGGATTTAGAATATGGTTCTATGGTGTAATGGTTAGCACTCTGGACTTTGAATCCAGTGATCCGAGTTCAAATCTCGGTAGAACCTTCCTATTTTTGGTGCTGAATTATTCACATGGCCAACCAAAAACCTCATAATCTGATGTTTATCCGGTGTACAAATGACAGGAAAATCGGAACTCTACAATAAATACTCTGTATAGGGTTCTATGGTGTAATGGTTAGCACTCAGGACTCTGAATCCTGCGATCCGAGTTCAAATCTCGGTAGGACCTACCTTGATTTTGCAGTGACACACTCCTCCCCTGTCAACTTTTAAATAGTTGCGTGAAAGAAACAAGTGGGTGGGAGTCGATAAGCACTCTTGTTACGCACGAATGGCTAGCCTACGGTAAACGCATACTATGAGTGCCTGGTAGTTGACACCGTTTCTGGCCAGGAAACAGAGTATTGACTACAGGGTTCTATGCTGTAAAGGTTATCACTCAGGACTCTGAATCCTACAATCCGAGTTTAAATCTTGGACGATACTACCATGTCAATTAATTTGCCTCGTGGAAATAGAATATAGCTGTCCAAATATTGTTGTCAGTTGAAAGTATTTGCAGCACGTGAAGGAACGACAGTCCGCTGTTGCTAATTACACGCAGAATTTTTTTTTTTCAATTTCCATGTGGATTTAGAATATGGTTCTATGGTGTAATGGTTAGCACTCTGGACTTTGAATCCAGTGATCCGAGTTCAAATCTCGGTAGAACCTTCCTATTTTTGGTGCTGAATTATTCACATGGCCAACCAAAAACCTCATAATCTGATGTTTATCCGGTGTACAAATGACAGGAAAATCGGAACTCTACAATAAATACTCTGTATAGGGTTCTATGGTGTAATGGTTAGCACTCAGGACTCTGAATCCTGCGATCCGAGTTCAAATCTCGGTAGGACCTACCTTGATTTTGCAGTGACACACTCCTCCCCTGTCAACTTTAAATAGTTGCGTGAAAGAAACAAGTGGGTGGGAGTCGATAAGCACTCTTGTTACGCACGAATGGCTAGCCTACGGTAAACGCATACTATGAGTGCCTGGTAGTTGACACCGTTTCTGGCCAGGAAACAGAGTATTGACTACAGGGTTCTATGCTGTAAAGGTTATCACTCAGGACTCTGAATCCTACAATCCGAGTTTAAATCTTGGACGATACTACCATGTCAATTAATTTGCCTCGTGGAAATAGAATATAGCTGTCCAAATATTGTTGTCAGTTGAAAGTATTTGCAGCACGTGAAGGAACGACAGTCCGCTGTTGCTAATTACACGCAGAATTTTTTTTTTTCAATTTCCATGTGGATTTAGAATATGGTTCTATGGTGTAATGGTTAGCACTCTGGACTTTGAATCCAGTGATCCGAGTTCAAATCTCGGTAGAACCTTCCTATTTTTGGTGCTGAATTATTCACATGGCCAACCAAAAACCTCATAATCTGATGTTTATCCGGTGTACAAATGACAGGAAAATCGGAACTCTACAATAAATACTCTGTATAGGGTTCTATGGTGTAATGGTTAGCACTCAGGACTCTGAATCCTGCGATCCGAGTTCAAATCTCGGTAGGACCTACCTTGATTTTGCAGTGACACACTCCTCCCCTGTCAACTTTTAAATAGTTGCGTGAAAGAAACAAGTGGGTGGGAGTCGATAAGCACTCTTGTTACGCACGAATGGCTAGCCTACGGTAAACGCATACTATGAGTGCCTGGTAGTTGACACCGTTTCTGGCCAGGAAACAGAGTATTGACTACAGGGTTCTATGCTGTAAAGGTTATCACTCAGGACTCTGAATCCTACAATCCGAGTTTAAATCTTGGACGATACTACCATGTCAATTAATTTGCCTCGTGGAAATAGAATATAGCTGTCCAAATATTGTTGTCAGTTGAAAGTATTTGCAGCACGTGAAGGAACGACAGTCCGCTGTTGCTAATTACACGCAGATTTTTTTTTTTTCAATTTCCATGTGGATTTAGAATATGGTTCTATGTTGTAATGGTTAGCACTCTGGACTTTGAATCCAGTGATCCGAGTTCAAATCTCGGTAGAACCTTCCTATTTTTGGTGCTGAATTATTCACATGGCCAACCAAAAACCTCATAATCTGATGTTTATCCGGTGTACAAATGACAGGAAAATCGGAACTCTACAATAAACACTCTGTATAGGGTTCTATGGTGTAATGGTTAGCACTCAGGACTCTGAATCCTGCGATCCGAGTTCAAATCTCGGTAGGACCTACCTTGATTTTGCAGTGACACACTCCTCCCCTGTCAACTTTTAAATAGTTGCGTGAAAGAAACAAGTGGGTGGGAGTCGATAAGCACTCTTGTTACGCACGAATGGCTAGCCTACGGTAACGCATACTATGAGTGCCTGGTAGTTGACACCGTTTCTGGCCAGGAAACAGAGTATTGACTACAGGGTTCTATGCTGTAAAGGTTATCACTCAGGGACTCTGAATCCTACAATCCGAGTTTAAATCTTGGACGATACTACCATGTCAATTAATTTGCCTCGTGGAAATAGAATATAGCTGTCCAAATATTGTTGTCAGTTGAAAGTATTTGCAGCACGTGAAGGAACGACAGTCCGCTGTTGCTAATTACACGCAGAATGTTTTTTTTTAAATTTCCATGTGGATTTAGAATATGGTTCTATGGTGTAATGGTTAGCACTCTGGACTTTGAATCCAGTGATCCGAGTTCAAATCTCGGTAGAACCTTCCTATTTTTGGTGCTGAATTATTCACATGGCCAACCAAAAACCTCATAATCTGATGTTTATCCGGTGTACAAATGACAGGAAAATCGGAACTCTACAATAAATACTCTGTATAGGGTTCTATGGTGTAATGGTTAGCACTCAGGACTCTGAATCCTGCGATCCGAGTTCAAATCTCGGTAGGACCTACCTTGATTTTGCAGTGACACACTCCTCCCCTGTCAACTTTAAATAGTTGCGTGAAAGAACAAGTGGGTGGGAGTCGATAAGCACTCTTGTTACGCACGAATGGCTAGCCTACGGTAAACGCATACTATGAGTGGCCTGGTAGTTGACACCGTTTCTGGCCAGGAAACAGAGTATTGACTACAGGGTTCTATGCTGTAAAGGTTATCACTCAGGACTCTGAATCCTACAATCCGAGTTTAAATCTTGGACGATACTACCATGTCAATAATTTGCCTCGTGGAATAGAATATAGCTGTCCAAATATTGTTGTCAGTTGAAAGTATTTGCAGGCACGTGAAGGAACGACAGTCCGCTGTTTGCTAATTACACGCAGATTTTTTTTTTTTCAATTTCCATGTGGATTTAGAATATGGTTCTATGGTGTAATGGTTAGCACTCTGACTTTGAATCCAGTTGATCCGAGTTCAAAATCTCGGTAGAACCTTCCTATTTTTGGTGCTGAATTATTCACATGGCCAACCAAAAACCTCATAATCTGATGTTTATCCGGTGTACAAATGACAGGAAAATCGGAACTCTACAATAAACACTCTGTATAGGGTTCTATGGTGTAATGGTTAGCACTCAGGACTCTGAATCCTGCGATCCGAGTTCAAATCTCGGTAGGACCTACCTTGATTTTGCAGTGACACACTCCTCCCCTGTCAACTTTTAAATAGTTGCGTGAAAGAAACAAGTGGGTGGGAGTCGATAAGCACTCTTGTTACGCCACGAATGGCTAGCCTACGGTAAACGCATACTATGAGTGCCTGGTAGTTGACACCGTTTCTGGCCAGGAAACAGAGTATTGACTACAGGGTTCTATGCTGTAAAGGTTATCACTCAGGACTCTGAATCCTACAATCCGAGTTTAAATCTTGGACGATACTACCATGTCAATTAATTTGCCTCGTGGAAATAGAATATAGCTGTCCAAATATTGTTGTCAGTTGAAAGTATTTGCAGCACGTGAAGGAACGACAGTCCGCTGTTGCTAATTACACGCAGAATGTTTTTTTTTAAATTTCCATGTGGATTTAGAATATGGTTCTATGGTGTAATGGTTAGCACTCTGGACTTGAATCCAGTGATCGAGTTCAAATCTCGGTAGAACCTTCCTATTTTGGTGCTGAATTATTCACATGGCCAACCAAAACCTCATAATCTGATGTTTATCCGGTTGTACAAATGACAGGAAAATCGGAACTCTACAATAAATACTCTGTATAGGGTTCTATGGTGTAATGGTTAGCACTCAGGACTCTGAATCCTGCGATCCGAGTTCAAATCTCGGTAGGACCTACCTTGATTTTGCAGTGACACACTCCTCCCCTGTCAACTTTAAAATAGTTGCGTGAAAGAAACAAGTGGGTGGGAGTCGATAAGCACTCTTGTTACGCACGAATGGCTAGCCTACGGTAAACGCATACTATGAGTGCCTGGTAGTTGACACCGTTTCTGGCCAGGAAACAGAGTATTGACTACAGGGTTCTATGCTGTAAAGGTTATCACTCAGGACTCTGAATCCTACAATCCGAGTTTAAATCTTGGACGATACTACCATGTCAATTAATTTGCCTCGTGGAAATAGAATATAGCTGTCCAAATATTGTTGTCAGTTGAAAGTATTTGCAGCACGTGAAGGAACGACAGTCCGCTGTTGCTATTTACAGGCAGATTTTTTTTTTTCAATTTCCATGTGGATTTAGAATATGGTTCTATGGTGTAATGGTTAGCACTCTGGACTTTGAATCCAGTGATCCGAGTTCAAATCTCGGTAGAACCTTCCTATTTTTGGTGCTGAATTATTCACATGGCCAACCAAAAACCTCATAATCTGATGTTTATCCGGTGTACAAATGACAGGAAAATCGGAACTCTACATAAATACTCTGTATAGGGTTCTATGGTGTAATGGTTAGCACTCAGGACTCTGAATCCTGCGATCCGAGTTCAAATCTCGGTAGGACCTAACTTGATTTTGCAGTGACACACTCCTCCCCTGTCAACTTTAAAATAGTTGCGTGAAAGAAACAAGTGGGTGGGAGTCGATAAGCACTCTTGTTACGCACGTATGGCTAGCCTACGGTAAACGCATACTATGAGTGCCTGGTATTTGACACCGTTTCTGGCCAGGAAACAGAGTATTGACTACAGGGTTCAATGCTGTAAAGGTTATCACTCAGGACTCTGAATCCTGCGATCCGAGTTCAAATCTCGGTAGGACCTACCTTGATTTTGCAGTGACACACTCCTCCCCTGTCAACTTTTAAATAGTTGCGTGAAAGAAACAAGTGGGTGGGAGTCGATAAACACTCTTGTTACGCACGAATGGCTAGCCTACGGTAAACGCATACTATGAGTGCCTGGTAGTTGACACCGTTTCTGGCCAGGAAACAGAGTATTGACTACAGGGTTCTATGCTGTAAAGGTTATCACTCAGGACTCTGAATCCTGCGATCCGAGTTCAAATCTCGGTAGGACCTACCTTGATTTTGCAGTGACACACTCCTCCCCTGTCAACTTTAAAATAGTTCCGTGAAAGAAACAAGTGGGTGGGAGTCGATAAGCACTCTTGTTACGCACGAATGGCTAGCCTACGGTAAACGCATACTATGAGTGCCTGGTAGTTGACACCGTTTCTGGCCAGGAAACAGAGTATTGACTACAGGGTTCTATGCTGTAAAGGTTATCACTCAGGACTCTGAATCCTACAATCCGAGTTTAAATCTTGGACGATACTACCATGTCAATTAATTTGCCTCGTGGAAATAGAATATAGCTGTCCAAATATTGTTGTCAGTTGAAAGTATTTGCAGCACGTGAAGGAACGACAGTCCGCTGTTGCTATTTACAGGCAGATTTTTTTTTTTCAATTTCCATGTGGATTTAGAATATGGTTCTATGGTGTAATGGTTAGCACTCTGGACTTTGAATCCAGTGATCCGAGTTCAAATCTCGGTAGAACCTTCCTATTTTTGGTGCTGAATTATTCACATGGCCAACCAAAAACCTCATAATCTGATGTTTATCCGGTGTACAAATGACAGGAAAATCGGAACTCTACAATAAATACTCTGTATAGGGTTCTATGGTGTAATGGTTAGCACTCAGGACTCTGAATCCTGCGATCCGAGTTCAAATCTCGTTAGGACCTAACTTGATTTTGCAGTGACACACTCCTCCCCTGTCAACTTTAAAATAGTTGCGTGAAAGAAACAAGTGGGTGGGAGTCGATAAGCACTCTTGTTACGCACGAATGGCTAGCCTACGGTAAACGCATACTATGAGTGCCTGGTATTTGACACCGTTTCTGGCCAGGAAACAGAGTATTGACTACAGGGTTCAATGCTGTAAAGGTTATCACTCAGGACTCTGAATCCTGCGATCCGAGTTCAAATCTCGGTAGGACCTACCTTGATTTTGCAGTGACACACTCCTCCCCTGTCAACTTTTAAATAGTTGCGTGAAAGAAACAAGTGGGTGGGAGTCGATAAACACTCTTGTTACGCACGAATGGCTAGCCTACGGTAAACGCATACTATGAGTGCCTGGTAGTTGACACCGTTTCTGGCCAGGAAACAGAGTATTGACTACAGGGTTCTATGCTGTAAAGGTTATCACTCAGGACTCTGAATCCTGCGATCCGAGTTCAAATCTCGGTAGGACCTACCTTGATTTTGCAGTGACACACTCCTCCCCTGTCAACTTTAAAATAGTTGCGTGAAAGAAACAAGTTGGTGGGAGTCGATAAGCACTCTTGTTACGCACGAATGGCTAGCCTACGGTAAACGCATACTATGAGTGCCTGGTAGTTGACACCGTTTCTGGCCAGGAAACAGAGTATTGACTACAGGGTTCTATGCTGTAAAGGTTATCACTCAGGACTCTGAATCCTACAATCCGAGTTTAAATCTTGGACGATACTACCATGTCAATTAATTTGCCTCGTGGAAATAGAATATAGCTGTCCAAATATTGTTGTCAGTTGAAAGTATTTGCAGCACGTGAAGGAACGACAGTCCGCTGTTGCTATTTACAGGCAGATTTTTTTTTTTCAATTTCCATGTGGATTTAGAATATGGTTCTATGGTGTAATGGTTAGCACTCTGGACTTTGAATCCAGTGATCCGAGTTCAAATCTCGGTAGAACCTTCCTATTTTTGGTGCTGAATTATTCACATGGCCAACCAAAAACCTCATAATCTGATGTTTATCCGGTGTACAAATGACAGGAAAATCGGAACTCTACAATAAATACTCTGTATAGGGTTCTATGGTGTAATGGTTAGCACTCAGGACTCTGAATCCTGCGATCCGAGTTCAAATCTCGGTAGGACCTAACTTGATTTTGCAGTGACACACTCCTCCCCTGTCAACTTTAAAATAGTTGCGTGAAAGAAACAAGTGGGTGGGAGTCGATAAGCACTCTTGTTACGCACGTATGGCTAGCCTACGGTAAACGCATACTATGAGTGCCTGGTATTTGACACCGTTTCTGGCCAGGAAACAGAGTATTGACTACAGGGTTCAATGCTGTAAAGGTTATCACTCAGGACTCTGAATCCTGCGATCCGAGTTCAAATCTCGGTAGGACCTACCTTGATTTTGCAGTGACACACTCCTCCCCTGTCAACTTTTAAATAGTTGCATGAAAGAAACAAGTGGGTGGGAGTCGATAAACACTCTTGTTACGCACGAATGGCTAGCCTACGGTAAACGCATACTATGAGTGCCTGGTAGTTGACACCGTTTCTGGCCAGGAAACAGAGTATTGACTACAGGGTTCTATGCTGTAAAGGTTATCACTCAGGACTCTGAATCCTGCGATCCGAGTTCAAATCTCGGTAGGACCTACCTTGATTTTGCAGTGACACACTCCTCCCCTGTCAACTTTAAAATAGTTGCGTGAAAGAAACAAGTGGGTGGGAGTCGATAAGCACTCTTGTTACGCACGAATGGCTAGCCTACGGTAAACGCATACTATGAGTGCCTGGTAGTTGACACCGTTTCTGGCCAGGAAACAGAGTATTGACTACAGGGTTCTATGCTGTAAAGGTTATCACTCAGGACTCTGAATCCTACAATCCGAGTTTAAATCTTGGACGATACTACCATGTCAATTAATTTGCCTCGTGGAAATAGAATATAGCTGTCCAAATATTGTTGTCAGTTGAAAGTATTTGCAGCACGTGAAGGAACGACAGTCCGCTGTTGCTAATTACACGCAGAATTTTTTTTTTTCAATTTCCATGTGCATTTAGAATATGGTTCTATGGTGTAATGGTTAGCACTCTGGACTTTGAATCCAGTGATCCGAGTTCAAATCTCGGTAGAACCTTCCTATTTTTGGTGCTGAATTATTCACATGGCCAACCAAAAACCTCATAATCTGATGTTTATCCGGTGTACAAATGACAGGAAAATCGGAACTCTACAATAAATACTCTGTATAGGGTTCTATGGTGTAATGGTTAGCACTCAGGACTCTGAATCCTGCGATCCGAGTTCAAATCTCGGTAGGACCTACCTTGATTTTGCAGTGACACACTCCTCCCCTGTCAACTTTAAAATAGTTGCGTGAAAGAAACAAGTGGGTGGGAGTCGATAAGCACTCTTGTTACGCACGAATGGCTAGCCTACGGTAAACGCATACTATGAGTGCCTGGTATTTGACACCGTTTCTGGCCAGGAACAGAGTATTGACTACAGGGTTCAATGCTGTAAAGGTTATCACTCAGGACTCTGAATCCTGCGATCCGAGTTCAAATCTCGGTAGGACCTACCTTGATTTTGCAGTGACACACTCCTCCCCTGTCAACTTTTAAATAGTTGCGTGAAAGAAACAAGTGGGTGGGAGTCGATAAACACTCTTGTTACGCACGAATGGCTAGCCTACGGTAAACGCATACTATGAGTGCCTGGTAGTTGACACCGTTTCTGGCCAGGAAACAGAGTATTGACTACAGGGTTCTATGCTGTAAAGGTTATCACTCAGGACTCTGAATCCTGCGATCCGAGTTCAAATCTCGGTAGGACCTACCTTGATTTTGCAGTGACACACTCCTCCCCTGTCAACTTTAAAATAGTTGCGTGAAAGAAACAAGTGGGTGGGAGTCGATAAGCACTCTTGTTACGCACGAATGGCTAGCCTACGGTAAACGCATACTATGAGTGCCTGGTAGTTGACACCGTTTCTGGCCAGGAAACAGAGTATTGACTACAGGGTTCTATGCTGTAAAGGTTATCACTCAGGACTCTGAATCCTACAATCCGAGTTTAAATCTTGGACGATACTACCATGTCAATTAATTTGCCTCGTGGAAATAGAATATAGCTGTCCAAATATTGTTGTCAGTTGAAAGTATTTGCAGCACGTGAAGGAACGACAGTCCGCTGTTGCTAATTACACGCAGAATTTTTTTTTTTCAATTTCCATGTGGATTTAGAATATGGTTCTATGGTGTAATGGTTAGCACTCTGGACTTTGAATCCAGTGATCCGAGTTCAAATCTCGGTAGAACCTTCCTATTTTTGGTGCTGAATTATTCACATGGCCAACCAAAAACCTCATAATCTGATGTTTATCCGGTGTACAAATGACAGGAAAATCGGAACTCTACAATAAATACTCTGTATAGGGTTCTATGGTGTAATGGTTAGCACTCAGGACTCTGAATCCTGCGATCCGAGTTCAAATCTCGGTAGGACCTACCTTGATTTTGCAGTGACACACTCCTCCCCTGTCAACTTTAAAATAGTTGCGTGAAAGAAACAAGTGGGTGGGAGTCGATAAGCACTCTTGTTACGCACGAATGGCTAGCCTACGGTAAACGCATACTATGAGTGCCTGGTATTTGACACCGTTTCTGGCCAGGAAACAGAGTATTGACTACAGGGTTCAATGCTGTAAAGGTTATCACTCAGGACTCTGAATCCTGCGATCTGAGTTCAAATCTCGGTAGGACCTACCTTGATTTTGCAGTGACACACTCCTCCCCTGTCAACTTTTAAATAGTTGCGTGAAAGAAACAAGTGGGTGGGAGTCGATAAACACTCTTGTTACGCACGAATGGCTAGCCTACGGTAAACGCATACTATGAGTGCCTGGTAGTTGACACCGTTTCTGGCCAGGAAACAGAGTATTGACTACAGGGTTCTATGCTGTAAAGGTTATCACTCAGGACTCTGAATCCTGCGATCCGAGTTCAAATCTCGGTAGGACCTACCTTGATTTTGCAGTGACACACTCCTCCCCTGTCAACTTTAAAATAGTTGCGTGAAAGAAACAAGTGGGTGGGAGTCGATAAGCACTCTTGTTACGCACGAATGGCTAGCCTACGGTAAACGCATACTATGAGTGCCTGGTAGTTGACACCGTTTCTGGCCAGGAAACAGAGTATTGACTACAGGGTTCTATGCTGTAAAGGTTATCACTCAGGACTCTGAATCCTACAATCCGAGTTTAAATCTTGGACGATACTACCATGTCAATTAATTTGCCTCGTGGAAATAGAATATAGCTGTCCAAATATTGTTGTCAGTTGAAAGTATTTGCAGCACGTGAAGGAACGACAGTCCGCTGTTGCTATTTACAGGCAGATTTTTTTTTTTCAATTTCCATGTGGATTTAGAATATGGTTCTATGGTGTAATGGTTAGCACTCTGGACTTTGAATCCAGTGATCCGAGTTCAAATCTCGGTAGAACCTTCCTATTTTTGGTGCTGAATTATTCACATGGCCAACCAAAAACCTCATAATCTGATGTTTATCCGGTGTACAAATGACAGGAAAATCGGAACTCTACAATAAATACTCTGTATAGGGTTCTATGGTGTAATGGTTAGCACTCAGGACTCTGAATCCTGCGATCCGAGTTCAAATCTCGGTAGGACCTAACTTGATTTTGCAGTGACACACTCCTCCCCTGTCAACTTTAAAATAGTTGCGTGAAAGAAACAAGTGGGTGGGAGTCGATAAGCACTCTTGTTTACGGCACGAATGGCTAGCCTACGGTAAACGCATACTATGAGTGCCTGGTATTTGACACCGTTTCTGGCCAGGAAACAGAGTATTGACTACAGGGTTCAATGCTGTAAAGGTTATCACTCAGGACTCTGAATCCTGCGATCCGAGTTCAAATCTCGGTAGGACCTACCTTGATTTTGCAGTGACACACTCCTCCCCTGTCAACTTTTAAAATAGTTGCGTGAAAGAAACAAGTGGGTGGGAGTCGATAAACACTCTTGTTACGCACGAATGGCTAGCCTACGGTAAACGCATACTATGAGTGCCTGGTAGTTGACACCGTTTCTGGCCAGGAAACAGAGTATTGACTACAGGGTTTCTATGCTGTAAAGGTTATCACTCAGGACTCTGAATCCTGCGATCCGAGTTCAAATCTCGGTAGGAACCCACCTTGATTTTGCAGTGACACACTCCTCCCCTGTTCAACTTTAAAAATAGTTGCGTGAAAGAAACAAGTGGGTGGGAGTCGATAAGCACTCTTGTTACGCACGAATGGCTAGCCTACGGTAAACGCATACTATGAGTGCCTGGTAGTTGACACCGTTTCTGGCCAGGAAACAGAGTATTGACTACAGGGTTCTATGCTGTAAAGGTTATCACTCAGGACTCTGAATCCTACAATCCGAGTTTAATCTTGGACGATACTACCATGTCAATTAATTTGCCTCGTGAAATAGAATATAGCTGTCCAAATATTGTTGTCAGTTGAAAGTATTTGCAAGCACGTGAAGGAACGACAGTCCGCTGTTGCTAATTACACGCAGAATTTTTTTTTTTCAATTTCCATGTGGATTTAGAATATGGTTCTATGGGTGTAATGGTTAGCACTCTGGACTTTGAATCCAGTGATCCGAGTTCAAATCTCGGTAGAACCTTCCTATTTTTGGTGCTGAATTATTCACATGGCCAACCAAAAACCTCATAATCTGATGTTTATCCGGTGTACAAATGACAGGAAAATCGGAACTCTACAATAAATACTCTGTATAGGGTTCTATGGTGTAATGGTTAGCACTCAGGACTCTGAATCCTGCGATCTGAGTTCAAATCTCGGTAGGACCTACCTTGATTTTGCAGTGAACACTCCTCCCCTGTCAACTTTAAAATAGTTGCGTGAAAGAACAAGTGGGTGGGAGTCGATAAGCACTCTTGTTACGCACGAATGGCAGCCTACGGTAAACGCATACTATGAGTGCCTGGTAGTTTGACACCGTTTCTTGGCCAGGAAACAGAGTATTGACTACAGGGTTCTATGCTGTAAAGGTTATCACTCAGGACTCTGAATCCTACAATCCGAGTTTAAATCTTGGACGATACTACCATGTCAATTAATTTGCCTCGTGGAAATAGAATATAGCTGTCCAAATATTGTTGTCAGTTGAAAGTATTTGCAGCACCGTGAAGGAACGACAGTCCGCTGTTGCTAATTACACGCAGAATTTTTTTTTTCAATTTCCATGTGGATTTAGAATATGGTTCTATGGTGTAATGGTTAGCACTCTGGACTTTGAATCCAGTGATCCGAGTTCAAATCTCGGTAGAACCTTCCTATTTTTGGTGCTGAATTATTCACATGGCCAACCAAAAACCTCATAATCTATGTTTATCGTGTACAATGACAGGAAAAATCGGAACTCTACAATAAGTACTCTGTATAGGGTTCTATGGTGTAATGGTTAGCACTCAGGACGCTGAATCCTGCGATCCGAGTTCAAATCTCGGTAGGACCTCTAACTTGATTTGCAGTGACAACACTCCTCCCCTGTCAACTTTAAAATAGTGTTGCGTGAAAGAAACAAGTGGGTGGGAGTCGATAAGCACTCTTGTTACGCACGAATGGCTAGCCTACGGTAAACGCATACTAATGAGTGCCCTGGTAGTTGACACCGGTTTCTGGCCAGGAACAGAGTATTGACTACAGGTTCTATGCTGTAAAGGTTATCACTCAGGACTCTGAATCCGGCGATCAGAGTTCAAATCTCGTAGGAACCTACCTTGATTTTGCAGTGACACACTCCTCCCCTGTCAACTTTAAATAGTTGCGTGAAAGAAACAAGTGGTGGGAGTCGATAAGCACTCTTGTTACGCACGAATGGCTAGCCTACGGTAAACGCATACTATGAGTGCCTGGTAGTTGACACCGTTTCTGGCCAGGAAACAGAGTATGACTACAGGGTTCTATGCTGTAAAGGTTATCACTCAGGATCTGAATCCTACAATCCGGTTTTAATCTTGGACGATACTACCATGTCAATTAATTTGCCTCGTGGAAATAGATATAGCTGTCCAAATATTGTTGTCAGTTGAAAGTATTTGCAGCACGTGAAGGAACGACAGTCCGCTGTTGCTAATTACACGCAGAATTTTTTTTTTTCAATTTCCATGTGGATTTAGAATATGGTTCTATGGTGTAATGGTTAGCACTCTGGACTTTGAATCCAGTGATCCGAGTTCAAATCTCGGTAGAACCTTCCTATTTTGGTGCTGAATTATTCACATGGCCAACCAAAAACCTCATAATCTGATGTTTATTCCGGTGTACAAATGACAGTAAAATCGGAACTCTACAATAATACTCTGTATAGGGTTCTATGGTGTAATGGTTAGCACTCAGGACTCTGAATCCTGCGATCCGAGTTCAAATCTCGGTTAGGACCTACCTTGATTTTGCAGTGACACACTCCTCCCCTGTCAACTTTAAAATAGTTGCGTGAAAGAAACAAGTGGGTGGGAGTCGATAAGCACTCTGTTACGCACGAATGGCTAGCCTACGGTAAACGCATACTATGAGTGCCTGGTAGTTGACACCGTTTCTGGCCAGGAAACAGAGTCTTGACTAAGGGTTCTATGCTGTAAAGGTTATCACTCAGGACTCTGAATCCTACAATCCGAGTTTAAATCTTGGACGATACTACCATGTCAATTAATTTGCCTCGTGGAAATAGAATATAGCTGTCCAAATATTGTTGTCAGTTGAAAGTATTTGCAGCACGTGAAGGAACGACAGTCCGCTGTTGCTAATTACACGCAGAATTTTTTTTTTTCAATTTCCATGTGGATTTAGAATATGGTTCTATGGTGTAATGGTTAGCACTCTGGACTTTGAATCCAGTGATCCGAGTTCAAATCTCGGTAGAACCTTCCTATTTTTGGGTGCTGAATTATTCACATGGCCAACCAAAAACCTCATAATCTGATGTTTATCCGGTGTACAAATGACAGGAAAATCGGAACTCTACAATAAATACTCTGTATAGGGTTCTATGGTGTAATGGTTAGCACTCAGGACACTGAATCCTGCGATCCGAGTTCAAATCTCGGTAGGACCTACCTTGATTTTGCAGTGACACACTCCTCCCCTGTCAACTTTTAAATAGTTGCCGTGAAAGAAACAAGTGGGGTGGGAGTCGATAAGCACTCTTGTTACGCACGAATGGCTAGCCTACGGTAAACGCATACTATGAGTGCCTGGTAGTTGACACCGTTTCTGGCCAGGAAACAGAGTATTGACTACAGGGTTCTATGCTGTAAAGGTTATCACTCAGGACTCTGAATCCTACCAATCCGAGTTTAAATCTTGGACGATACTACCATGTCAATTAATTTGCCTCGTGGAAATAGAATATAGCTGTCCAAATATTGTTGTCAGTTGAAAGTATTTGCAGCACGTGAAGGAACGACAGTCCGCTGTTGCGAATTACACGCAGAATTTTTTTTTCAATTTCCATGTGGATTTAGAATATGGTTCTATGGTGTAATGGTTAGCACTCTGGACTTTGAATCCAGTGATCCGAGTTCAAATCTCGGTAGAACCTTCCTATTTTTGGTGCTGAATTATTCACATGGCCAACCAAAAACCTCATAATCTGAGTTTATCCGGTGTACAAATGACAGGAAAATCGGAACTCTACAATAAATACTCTGTATAGGGTTCTATGGTGTAATGGTTAGCACTCAGGACTCTGAATCCTGCGATCCGAGTTCAAATCTCGGTAGGACCTACCTTGATTTTGCAGTGACACACTCCTCCCCTGTCAACTTTTAAATAGTTGCGTGAAAGAAACAAGTGGGTGGGAGTCGATAAGCACTCTTGTTACGCACGAATGGCTAAGCCTACGGTAAACGCATACTATGAGTGCCTGGTAGTTGACACCGTTTCTGGCCAGGAAACAGAGTATTGACTACAGGGTTCTATGCTGTAAGGTTATCTCTCAGGACTCTGAATCCTACAATCCGAGTTTAAATCTTGGACGATACTACCATGTCAATTAATTTGCCTCGTGGAAATAGAATATAGCTGTCCAAATATTGTTGTCAGTTGAAAGTATTTGCAGCACGTGAAGGAACGACAGTCCGCTGTTGCTAATTACAGGCAGATTTTTTTTTTCAATTTCCATGTGGATTTAGAATATGGTTCTATGGTGTAATGGTTAGCACTCTGGACTTTGAATCAGTGATCCGAGTTCAAATCTCGGTAGAACCTTCCTATTTTTGGTGCTGAATTATTCACATGGCCAACCAAAAACCTCATAATCTGACTGTTAATCCGGTGTACAGAATGACAGTAAAGATCGGAACTCTACAATAAATACTCTGTATAGGGTTCTATGGTGTAATGGTCAGCACTCAGGACTCTGAATCCTGCGATCTGAGTTCAAATCTCGGTAGGACCTACCTTGATTTGCAGTGACACACTCCTCCCCTGTCAACTTTAAAATAGTTGCGTGAAGAAACAAGTGGGTGGGAGTCGATAAGCACTCTTGTTACGCACGAATGGCTAGCCTACGGTAAACGCATACTATGAGTGCCTGGTAGTTGACACCGTTCTGGCCAGGAAACAGAGTCTTGACTACAGGGTTCTATGCTGTAAAGGTTATCACTCAGGACTCTGAATCCTACAATCCGAGTTTAAATCTTGGACGATACTACCATGTCAATTAATTTGCCTCGTGGAATAGAATATAGCTGTCCAAATATTGTTGTCAGTTGAAAGTATTTGCAGCACGTGAAGGAACGACAGTCCGCTGTTGCTAATTACACGCAGAATGTTTTTTTTTTCATTTCCATGTGGATTAGAATATGGTTCTATGGTGTAATGGTTAGCACTCTGGACTTTGAATCCAGTGATCCGAGTTCAATCTCGGTAGAACCTTCCTATTTTTGGTGCTGAATTATTCACATGGCCAACCAAAAACCTCATAATCTGATGTTTATCCGGTGTACAAATGACAGGAAAATCGGAACTCTACAATAAATACTCTGTATAGGGTTCTATGGTGTAATGGTTAGCACTCAGGACTCTGAATCCTGCGATCCGAGTTCAAATCTCGGTAGGACCTACCTTGATTTTGCAGTGACACACTCCTCCCCTGTCAACTTTAAAATAGTTGCGTGAAAGAAACAAGTGGGTGGGAGTCGATAAGCACTCTTGTTACGCAACGAATGGCTAGCCTACGGTAAACGCATACTATGAGTGCCTGGTAGTTGACACCGTTTCTGGCCAGGAAACAGAGTATTGACTACAGGGTTCTATGCTGTAAAGGTTATCACTCAGGACTCTGAATCCTACAATCCGAGTTTAAATCTTGGACGATACTACCATGTCAATTAATTTGCCTCGTGGAAATAGAATATAGCTGTCCAAATATTGTTGTCAGTTGAAAGTATTTGCAGCACGTGAAGGAACGACAGTCCGCTGTTGCTAATTACACGCAGAATTTTTTTTTTTCAATTTCCATGTGGATTTAGAATATGGTTCTATGGTGTAATGGTTAGCACTCTGGACTTTGAATCCAGTGATCCGAGTTCAAATCTCGGTAGAACCTTCCTATTTTTGGTGCTGAATTATTCACATGGCCAACCAAAAACCTCATAATCTGATGTTTATCCGATGTACAAATGACAGGAAAATCGGAACTCTACAATAAATACTCTGTATAGGGTTCTATGGTGTAATGGTTAGCACTCAGGACTCTGAATCCTGCGATCCGAGTTCAAATCTCGGTAGGACCTACCTTGATTTTGCAGTGACACACTCCTCCCCTGTCAACTTTTAAATAGTTGAGTGAAAGAAACAAGTGGGTGGGAGTCGATAAACACTCTGTTACGCACGAATGGCTAGCCTACGGTAAACGCATACTATGAGTGCCTGGTAGTTGACACTGTTTCTGGCCAGGAAACAGAGTATTGACTACAGGGTTCTATGCTGTAAAGGTTATCACTCAGGACTCTGAATCCTGCGATCCGAGTTCAAATCTCGGTAGGACCTACCTTGATTTTGCAGTGACACACTCCTCCCCTGTCAAGTTTTAAATAGTTGCGTGAAAGAAACAAGTGGGTGGGAGTCGATAAGCACTCTTGTTACGCACGAATGGCTAGCCTACGGTAAACGCATACTATGAGTGCCTGGTAGTTGACACCGTTTCTGGCCAGGAAACAGAGTATTGACTACAGGGTTCTATGCTGTAAAGGTTATCTCTCAGGACTCTGAATCCTACAATCCGAGTTTAAATCTTGGACGATACTACCATGTCAATTAATTTGCCTCGTGGAAATAGAATATTGCTGTCCAAATATTGTTGTCAGTTGAAAGTATTTGCAGCACGTGAAGGAACGACAGTCCGCTGTTGCTAATTACAGGCAGATTTTTTTTTTTCAATTTCCATGTGGATTTAGAATATGGTTCTATGGTGTAATGGTTAGCACTCTGGACTTTGAATCCAGTGATCCGAGTTCAAATCTCGGTAGAACCTTCCTATTTTTGGTGCTGAATTATTCACATGGCCAACCAAAAACCTCATAATCTGATGTTTATCCGGTGTACAAATGACAGTAAAATCGGAACTCTACAATAAATACTCTGTATAGGGTTCTATGGGTGTAATGGTTAGCACTTCAGGACTCTGAATCCTGCGATCCGAGTTCAAATCTCGGTAGGACCTACCTTGATTTTGCAGTGACACACTCCTCCCCTGTCAACTTTAAAATAGTTGCGTGAAAGAAACAAGTGGGTGGGAGTCGATAAGCACTCTTGTTACTTACGAATGGCTAGCCTACGGTAAACGCATACTATGAGTGCCTGGTAGTTGACCCGTTTCTGGCCAGGAAACAGAGTATTGACTACAGGGTTCTATGCTATAAAGGTCATCACTCAGGACTCTGAATCCTGCGATCCGAGTTCAAATCTCGGTAGGACCTACCTTGATTTTTGCAGTGACACACTCCTCCCCTGTCAAACTTTAAAATAGTTGCGTGAAAGAAACAAGTGGGTGGGAGTCGATAAGCACTCTTGTTACGCACGAATGGCTAGCCTACGGTAACGCATACTATGAGTGCCTGGTAGTTGACACCGTTTCTGGCCAGGAACAGAGTATTGACTACAGGGTTCTATGCTGTAAAGGTTATCTCTCAGGACTCTGAATCCTACAATCCGAGTTTAAATCTTGGACGATACTACCATGTCAATTAATTGCCTCGTGGAAATAGAATATAGCTGTCCAAATATTGTTGTCAGTTGAAAGTATTTGCAGCACGTGAAGGAACGACAGTCCGCTGTTGCTAATTACAGGCAGATTTTTTTTTTTCAATTTCCATGTGGATTTAGAATATGGTTCTATGGTGTAATGGTTAGCACTCTGGACTTTGAATCCAGTGATCCGAGTTCAAATCTCGGTAGAACCTTCCTATTTTTGGTGCTGAATTATTCACATGGCCAACCAAAACCTCATAATCTGATGTTTATCCGGTGTACAAATGACAGTAAAATCGGAACTCTACAATAAATACTCTGTATAGGGTTCTATGGTGTAATGGTTAGCACTCAGGACTCTGAATCCTGCGATCCGAGTTCAAATCTCGGTAGGACCTACCTTGATTTTGCAGTGACACACTCCTCCCCTGTCAACTTTAAAATAGTTGCGTGAAAGAAACAAGTGGGTGGGAGTCGATAAGCACTCTTGTTACTTACGAATGGCTAGCCTACGGTAAACGCATACTATGAGTGCCTGGTAGTTGACACCGTTTCTGGCCAGGAAACAGAGTATTGACTACAGGGTTCTATGCTGTAAAGGTCATCACTCAGGACTCTGAATCCTGCGATCCGAGTTCAAATCTCGGTAGGACCTACCTTGATTTTGCAGTGACACACTCCTCCCCTGTCAACTTTAAAATAGTTGCGTGAAAGAAACAAGTGGGTGGGAGTCGATAAGCACTCTTGTTACGCACGAATGGCTAGCCTACGGTAAACGCATACTATGAGTGCCTGGTAGTTTGACACCGTTTCTGGCCAGGAAACAGAGTATTGACTACAGGGTTCTATGCTGTAAAGGTTATCTCTCAGGACTCTGAATCCTACAATCCGAGTTTAAATCTTGGACGATACTACCATGTCAATTAATTTGCCTCGTGGAAATAGAATATAGCTGTCCAAATATTGTTGTCAGTTGAAAGTATTTGCAGCACGTGAAGGAACGACAGTCCGCTGTTGCTAATTACACGCAGAATTTTTTTTTTCAATTTCCATGTGGATTTAGAATATGGTTCTATGGTGTAATGGTTAGCACTCTGGACTTTGAATCCAGTGATCCGAGTTCAAATCTCGGTAGAACCTTCCTATTTTTGGTGCTGAATTATTCACATGGCCAACCAAAAACCTCATAATCTGATTGTTTATCCGGTTGTACAAATGACAGTAAAATCGGAACTCTACAATAAATACTCTGTATAGGGTTCTATGGTGTAATGGTTAGCACTCAGGACTCTGAATCCTGCGATCCGAGTTCAAATCTCGGTAGGACCTACCTTGATTTTGCAGTGACACACTCCTCCCCTGTCAACTTTAAAATAGTTGCGTGAAAGAAACAAGTGGGTGGGAGTCGATAAGCACTCTTGTTACGCACGAATGGCTAGCCTACGGTAAACGCATACTATGAGTGCCTGGTAGTTGACAACCGTTTCTGGCCAGGAAACAGAGTATTGACTACAGGGTTCTATGCTGTAAAGGTTATCACTCAGGACTCTGAATCCTACAATCCGAGTTTAAATCTTGGACGATACTACCATGTCAATTAATTTGCCTCGTGGAAATAGAATATAGCTGTCCAAATATTGTTGTCAGTTGAAAGTATTTGCAGCACGTGAAGGAACGACAGTCCGCTGTTGCTAATTACACGCAGAATTTTTTTTTTTCAATTTCCATGTGGATTTAGAATATGGTTCTATGGTGTAATGGTTAGCACTCTGGACTTTGAATCCAGTGATCCGAGTTCAAATCTCGGTAGAACCTTCCTATTTTGGTGCTGAATTATTCACATGGCCAACCAAAAACCTCATAATCTGATGTTTATCCGATGTACAATGACAGGAAAATCGGAACTCTACAATAAATACTCTGTATAGGGTTCTATGGTGTAATGGTTAGCACTCAGGACTCTGAATCCTGCGATCCGAGTTCAAATCTCGGTAGGACCTACCTTGATTTTGCAGTGACACACTCCTCCCCTGTCAACTTTTAAATAGTTGAGTGAAAGAAACAAGTGGGTGGGAGTCGATAAACACTCTTGTTACGCACGAATGGCTAGCCTACGGTAAACGCATACTATGAGTGCCTGGTAGTTGACACTGTTTCTGGCCAGGAAACAGAGTATTGACTACAGGGTTCTATGCTGTAAAGGTTATCGCTCAGGACTCTGAATCCTGCGATCCGAGTTCAAATCTCGGTAGGACCTACCTTGATTTTGCAGTGACACACTCCTCCCCTGTCAAGTTTTAAATAGTTGCGTGAAAGAAACAAGTGGGTGGGAGTCGATAAGCACTCTTGTTACGCACGAATGGCTAGCCTACGGTAAACGCATACTATGAGTGCCTGGTAGTTGACACCGTTTCTGGCCAGGAAACAGAGTATTGACTACAGGGTTCTATGCTGTAAAGGTTATCTCTCAGGACTCTGAATCCTACAATCCGAGTTTAAATCTTGGACGATACTACCATGTCAATTAATTTGCCTCGTGGAAATAGAATATTGCTGTCCAAATATTGTTGTCAGTTGAAAGTATTTGCAGCACGTGAAGGAACGACAGTCCGCTGTTGCTAATTACAGGCAGATTTTTTTTTTCAATTTCCATGTGGATTTAGAATATGGTTCTATGGTGTAATGGTTAGCACTCTGGACTTTGAATCCAGTGATCCGAGTTCAAATCTCGGTAGAACCTTCCTATTTTGGTGCTGAATTATTCACATGGCCAACCAAAAACCTCATAATCTGATGTTTTATCCGGTGTACAAATGACAGTAAAATCGGAACTCTACAATAAATACTCTGTATAGGGTTCTATGGTGTAATGGTTAGCACTCAGGACTCTGAATCCTGCGATCCGAGTTCAAATCTCGGTAGGACCTACCTTGATTTTGCAGTGACACACTCCTCCCCTGTCAACTTTAAAATAGTGCGGTGAAAGAAACAAGTGGGTGGGAGTCGATAAGCATCTTCTGTTGTTACGCACGAATGGCAGCCTACGGTAAAACGCATACTATGAGTGCCTGGTAGTTGACACCGTTTCTGGCCAGGAAACAGAGTATTGACTACAGGGTTCTATGCTGTAAAGGTTATCACTCAGGACTCTGAATCCTACAATCCGAGTTTAAATCTTGGACGATACTACCATGTCTATTAATTTGCCTCGTGGAAATAGAATATAGCTGTCCAAATATTGTTGTCAGTTGAAAGTATTTGCAGCAAGTGAAGGAACGACAGTCAGCTGTTGCTAATTACAGGCAGATTTTTTTTTTTTCAATTTCCATGTGGATTTAGAATATGGTTCTATGGTGTAATGGTTAGCACTCTGGACTTTGAATCCAGTGATCCGAGTACAAATCTCGGTAGAACCTTCCTATTTTTGGTGCTGAATTATTCACATGGCCAACCAAAAACCTCATAATCTGATGTTTATCCGGTGTACAAATGACAGTAAAATCGGAACTCTACAATAAATACTCTGTATAGGGTTCTATGGTGTAATGGTTAGCACTCAGGACTCTGAATCCTGCGATCCGAGTTCAAATCTCGGTAGGACCTACCTTGATTTGCAGTGACACACTCCTCCCCTGTCAACTTTAAATAGTTGAGTGAAAGAAACAAGTGGGTGGGAGTCGATAAGCACTCTTGTTACGCACGAATGGCTAGCCTACGGTAAACGCATACTATGAGTGCCTGGTAGTTGACACTGTTTCTGGCCAGGAAACAGAGTATTGACTACAGGGTTCTATGCTGTAAAGGTTATCACTCAGGACTCTGAATCCTGCGATCCGAGTTCAAATCTCGGTAGGACCTACCTTGATTTTGCAGTGACACACTCCTCCCCTGTCAAGTTTAAATAGTTGCGTGAAAGAAACAAGTGGGTGGGAGTCGATAAGCACTCTTGTTACGCACGAATGGCTAGCCTACGGTAAACGCATACTATGAGTGCCTGGTAGTTGACACCGTTTCTGGCCAGGAAACAGAGTATTGACTACAGGGTTCTATGCTGTAAAGGTTATCTCTCAGGACTCTGAATCCTACAATCCGAGTTTAAATCTTGGACGATACTACCATGTCAATTAATTTGCCTCGTGGAAATAGAATATAGCTGTCCAAATATTGTTGTCAGTTGAAAGTATTTGCAGCACGTGAAGGAACGACAGTCCGCTGTTGCTAATTACACGCAGAATTTTTTTTTTTCAATTTCCATGTGGATTTAGAATATGGTTCTATGGTGTAATGGTTAGCACTCTGGACTTTGAATCCAGTGATCTGAGTACAAATCTCGGTAGAACCTTCCTATTTTTGGTGCTGAATTATTCACATGGCCAACCAAAAACCTCATAATCTGATGTTTATCCGGTGTACAAATGACAGTAAAATCGGAACTCTACAATAAATACTCTGTATAGGGTTCTATGGTGTAATGGTTAGCACTCAGGACTCTGAATCCTGCGATCCGAGTTCAAATCTCGGTAGGACCCTACCTTGATTTTGCAGTGACACACTCCTCCCCTGTCAACTTTAAAATAGTTGCGTGAAAGAAACAAGTGGGTGGGAGTCGATAAGCACTCTTGTTACTTACGAATGGCTAGCCTACGGTAAACGCATACTATGAGTGCCTGGTAGTTGACACCTGTTTCTGGCCAGGAAACAGAGTATTGACTACAGGGTTCTATGCTGTAAAGGTCATCACTCAGGACTCTGAATCCTGCGATCCGAGTTCAAATCTCGGTCGGACCTACCTTGATTTTGCAGTGACACACTCCTCCCCTGTCAACTTTAAAATAGTTGCGTGAAAGAAACAAGTGGGTGGGAGTCGATAAGCACTCTTGTTACGCACGAATGGCTAGCCTACGGTAAACGCATACTATGAGTGCCTGGTAGTTGACAACCGTTTCTGGCCAGGAAACAGAGTATTGACTACAGGGTTCTATGCTGTAAAGGTTATCACTCAGGACTCTGAATCCTACAATCCGAGTTTAAATCTTGGACGATACTACCATGTCAATTAATTTGCCTCGTGGAAATAGAATATAGCTGTCCAAATATTGTTGTCAGTTGAAAGTATTTGCAGCACGTGAAGGAACGACAGTCCGCTGTTGCTAATTACACGCAGATTTTTTTTTTCAATTTCCATGTGGATTTAGAATATGGTTCTATGGTGTAATGGTTAGCACTCTGGACTTTGAATCCAGTGATCCGAGTTCAAATCTCGGTAGAACCTTCCTATTTTTGGTGCTGAATTATTCACATGGCCAACCAAAAACCTCATAATCTGATGTTTATCCGATGTACAAATTACAGGAAAATCGGAACTCTACAATAAATACTCTGTATAGGGTTCTATGGTGTAATGGTTAGCACTCAGGACTCTGAATCCTGCGATCCGAGTTCAAATCTCGGTAGGACCTACCTTGATTTTGCAGTGACACACTCCTCCCCTGTCAACTTTTAAATAGTTGAGTGAAAGAAACAAGTGGGTGGGAGTCGATAAACACTCTTGTTACGCACGAATGGCTAGCCTACGGTAAACGCATACTATGAGTGCCTGGTAGTTGACACTGTTTCTGGCCAGGAAACAGAGTATTGACTACAGGGTTCTATGCTGTAAAGGTTATCACTCAGGACTCTGAATCCTGCGATCCGAGTTCAAATCTCGGTAGGACCTACCTTGATTTTGCAGTGACACACTCCTCCCCTGTCAAGTTTTAAATAGTTTGCGTGAAAGAAACAAGTGGGTGGGAGTCGATAAGCACTCTTGTTACGCACGAATGGCTAGCCTACGGTAAACGCATACTATGAGTGCCTGGTAGTTGACACCGTTTCTGGCCAGGAAACAGAGTATTGACTACAGGGTTCTATGCTGTAAAGGTTATCACTCAGGACTCTGAATCCTACAATCCGAGTTTAAATCTTGGACGATACTACCATGTCAATTAATTTGCCTCGTGGAAATAGAATATTGCTGTCCAAATATTGTTGTCAGTTGAAAGTATTTGCAGCACGTGAAGGAACGACAGTCCGCTGTTGCTAATTACAGGCAGATTTTTTTTTTCAATTTCCATGTGGATTTAGAATATGGTTCTATGGTGTAATGGTTAGCACTCTGGACTTTGAATCCAGTGATCCGAGTTCAAATCTCGGTAGAACCTTCCTATTTTTGGTGCTGAATTATTCACATGGCCAACCAAAAACCTCATAATCTGATGTTTATCCGGTGTACAAATGACAGTAAAATCGGAACTCTACAATAAATACTCTGTATAGGGTTCTATGGTGTAATGGTTAGCACTCAGGACTCTGAATCCTGCGATCCGAGTTCAAATCTCGGTAGGACCTACCTTGATTTTGCAGTGACACACTCCTCCCCTGTCAACTTTTAAATAGTTGAGTGAAAGAAACAAGTGGGTGGGAGTCGATAAACACTCTTGTTACGCACGAATGGCTAGCCTACGGTAAACGCATACTATGAGTGCCTGGTAGTTGACACTGTTTCTGGCCAGGAAACAGAGTATTGACTACAGGGTTCTATGCTGTAAAGGTTATCACTCAGGACTCTGAATCCTGCGATCCGAGTTCAAATCTCGGTAGGACCTAACTTGATTTTGCAGTGACACACTCCTCCCCTGTCAAGTTTAAATAGTTGCGTGAAAGAAACAAGTGGGTGGGAGTCGATAAGCACTCTTGTTACGCACGAATGGCTAGCCTACGGTAAACGCATACTATGAGTGCCTGGTAGTTGACACCGTTTCTGGCCAGGAAACAGAGTATTGACTACAGGGTTCTATGCTGTAAAGGTTATCTCTCAGGACTCTGAATTTACAATCCGAGTTTAAATCTTGGACGATACTACCATGTCAATTAATTTGACTCGTGGAAATAGAATATAGCTGTCCAAATATTGTTGTCAGTTGAAAGTATTTGCAGCACGTGAAGGAACGACAGTCCGCTGTTGCTAATTACAGGCAGATTTTTTTTTTTCAATTTCCATGTGGATTTAGAATATGGTTCTATGGTGTAATGGTTAGCACTCTGGACTTTGAATCCAGTGATCCGAGTACAAATCTCGGTAGAACCTTCCTATTTTTGGTGCTGAATTATTCACATGGCCAACCAAAAACCTCATAATCTGATGTTTATCCGGTGTACAAATGACAGTAAAATCGGAACTCTACAATAAATACTCTGTATAGGGTTCTATGGTGTAATGGTTAGCACTCAGGACTCTGAATCCTGCGATCCGAGTTCAAATCTCGGTAGGACCTACCTTGATTTTGCAGTGACACACTCCTCCCCTGTCAACTTTAAAATAGTTGCGTGAAAGAAACAAGTGGGTGGGAGTCGATAAGCACTCTTGTTACTTACGAATGGCTAGCCTACGGTAAACGCATACTATGAGTGCCTGGTAGTTGACACCGTTTCTGGCCAGGAAACAGAGTATTGACTACAGGGTTCTATGCTGTAAAGGTCATCACTCAGGACTCTGAATCCTGCGATCCGAGTTCAAATCTCGGTAGGACCTACCTTGATTTTGCAGTGACACACTCCTCCCCTGTCAACTTTAAAATAGTTGCGTGAAAGAAACAAGTGGGTGGGAGTCGATAAGCACTCTTGTTACGCACGAATGGCTAGCCTACAGTAAACGCATACTATGAGTGCCTGGTAGTTGACACCGTTTCTGGCCAGGAAACAGAGTATTGACTACAGGGTTCTATGCTGTAAAGGTTATCACTCAGGACTCTGAATCCTACAATCCGAGTTTAAATCTTGGACGATACTACCATGTCTATTAATTTGCCTCGTGGAAATAGAATATAGCTGTCCAAATATTGTTGTCAGTTGAAAGTATTTGCAGCACGTGAAGGAACGACAGTCCGCTGTTGCTAATTACAGGCAGATTTTTTTTTTTCAATTTCCATGTGGATTTAGAATATGGTTCTATGGTGTAATGGTTAGCACTCTGGACTTTGAATCCAGTGATCCGAGTTCAAATCTCGGTAGAACCTTCCTATTTTTGGTGCTGAATTATTCACATGGCCAACCAAAAACCTCATAATCTGATGTTTATCCGATGTACAAATGACAGGAAAATCGGAACTCTACAATAAATACTCTGTATAGGGTTCTATGGTGTAATGGTTAGCACTCAGGACTCTGAATCCTGCGATCCGAGTTCAAATCTCGGTAGGACCTACCTTGATTTTGCAGTGACACACTCCTCCCCTGTCAACTTTTAAATAGTTGAGTGAAAGAAACAAGTGGGTGGGAGTCGATAAACACTCTTGTTACGCACGAATGGCTAGCCTACGGTAAACGCATACTATGAGTGCCTGGTAGTTGACACTGTTTCTGGCCAGGAAACAGAGTATTGACTACAGGGTTCTATGCTGTAAAGGTTATCACTCAGGACTCTGAATCCTGCGATCCGAGTTCAAATCTCGGTAGGACCTACCTTGATTTTGCAGTGACACACTCCTCCCCTGTCAAGTTTTAAATAGTTGCGTGAAAGAAACAAGTGGGTGGGAGTCGATAAGCACTCTTGTTACGCACGAATGGCTAGCCTACGGTAAACGCATACTATGAGTGCCTGGTAGTTGACACCGTTTCTGGCCAGGAAACAGAGTATTGACTACAGGGTTCTATGCTGTAAAGGTTATCTCTCAGGACTCTGAATCCTACAATCCGAGTTTAAATCTTGGACGATACTACCATGTCAATTAATTTGCCTCGTGGAAATAGAATATAGCTGTCCAAATATTGTTGTCAGTTGAAAGTATTTGCAGCACGTGAAGGAACGACAGTCCGCTGTTGCTAATTACAGGCAGATTTTTTTTTTTCAATTTCCATGTGGATTTAGAATATGGTTCTATGGTGTAATGGTTAGCACTCTGGACTTTGAATCCAGTGATCCGAGTACAAATCTCGGTAGAACCTTCCTATTTTTGGTGCTGAATTATTCACATGGCCAACCAAAAACCTCATAATCTGATGTTTATCCGGTGTACAAATGACAGTAAAATCGGAACTCTACAATAAATACTCTGTATAGTGTTCTATGGTGTAATGGTTAGCACTCAGGACTCTGAATCCTGCGATCCGAGTTCAAATCTCGGTAGGACCTACCTTGATTTTGCAGTGACACACTCCTCCCCTGTCAACTTTAAAATAGTTGCGTGAAAGAAACAAGTGGGTGGGAGTCGATAAGCACTCTTGTTACTTACGAATGGCTAGCCTACGGTAAACGCATACTATGAGTGCCTGGTAGTTGACACCGTTTCTGGCCAGGAAACAGAGTATTGACTACAGGGTTCTATGCTGTAAAGGTCATCACTCAGGACTCTGAATCCTGCGATCCGAGTTCAAATCTCGGTAGGACCTACCTTGATTTTGCAGTGACACACTCCTCCCCTGTCAACTTTAAAATAGTTGCGTGAAAGAAACAAGTGGGTGGGAGTCGATAAGCACTCTTGTTACGCACGAATGGCTAGCCTACGGTAAACGCATACTATGAGTGCCTGGTAGTTGACACCGTTTCTGGCCAGGAAACAGAGTATTGACTACAGGGTTCTATGCTGTAAAGGTTATCACTCAGGACTCTGAATCCTACAATCCGAGTTTAAATCTTGGACGATACTACCATGTCTATTAATTTGCCTCGTGGAAATAGAATATAGCTGTCCAAATATTGTTGTCAGTTGAAAGTATTTGCAGCACGTGAAGGAACGACAGTCCGCTGTTGGTAATTACAGGCAGATTTTTTTTTTTCAATTTCCATGTGGATTTAGAATATGGTTCTATGGTGTAATGGTTAGCACTCTGGACTTTGAATCCAGTGATCCGAGTTCAAATCTCGGTAGAACCTTTCTATTTTTGGTGCTGAATTATTCACATGGCCAACCAAAAACCTCATAATCTGATGTTTATCCGATGTACAAATGACAGGAAAATCGGAACTCTACAATAAATACTCTGTATAGGGTTCTATGGTGTAATGGTTAGCACTCAGGACTCTGAATCCTGCGATCCGAGTTCAAATCTCGGTAGGACCTACCTTGATTTTGCAGTGACACACTCCTCCCCTGTCAACTTTTAAATAGTTGAGTGAAAGAAACAAGTGGGTGGGAGTCGATAAACACTCTTGTTACGCACGAATGGCTAGCCTACGGTAAACGCATACTATGAGTGCCTGGTAGTTGACACTGTTTCTGGCCAGGAAACAGAGTATTGACTACAGGGTTCTATGCTGTAAAGGTTATCACTCAGGACTCTGAATCCTGCGATCCGAGTTCAAATCTCGGTAGGACCTACCTTGATTTTGCAGTGACACACTCCTCCCCTGTCAAGTTTTAAATAGTTGCGTGAAAGAAACAAGTGGGTGGGAGTCGATAAGCACTCTTGTTACGCACGAATGGCTAGCCTACGGTAAACGCATACTATGAGTGCCTGGTAGTTGACACCGTTTCTGGCCAGGAAACAGAGTATTGACTACAGGGTTCTATGCTGTAAAGGTTATCTCTCAGGACTCTGAATCCTACAATCCGAGTTTAAATCTTGGACGATACTACCATGTCAATTAATTTGCCTCGTGGAAATAGAATATAGCTGTCCAAATATTGTTGTCAGTTGAAAGTATTTGCAGCACGTGAAGGAACGACAGTCCGCTGTTGCTAATTACAGGCAGATTTTTTTTTTTCAATTTCCATGTGGATTTAGAATATGGTTCTATGGTGTAATGGTTAGCACTCTGGACTTTGAATCCAGTGATCCGAGTACAAATCTCGGTAGAACCTTCCTATTTTTGGTGCTGAATTATTCACATGGCCAACCAAAAACCTCATAATCTGATGTTTATCCGGTGTACAAATGACAGTAAAATCGGAACTCTACAATAAATACTCTGTATAGGGTTCTATGGTGTAATGGTTAGCACTCAGGACTCTGAATCCTGCGATCCGAGTTCAAATCTCGTTAGGACCTACCTTGATTTTGCAGTGACACACTCCTCCCCTGTCAACTTTAAAATAGTTGCGTGAAAGAAACAAGTGGGTGGGAGTCGATAAGCACTCTTGTTACTTACGAATGGCTAGCCTACGGTAAACGCATACTATGAGTGCCTGGTAGTTGACACCGTTTCTGGCCAGGAAACAGAGTATTGACTACAGGGTTCTATGCTGTAAAGGTCATCACTCAGGACTCTGAATCCTGCGATCCGAGTTCAAATCTCGGTAGGACCTACCTTGATTTTGCAGTGACACACTCCTCCCCTGTCAACTTTAAAATAGTTGCGTGAAAGAAACAAGTGGGTGGGAGTCGATAAGCACTCTTGTTACGCACGAATGGCTAGCCTACGGTAAACGCATACTATGAGTGCCTGGTAGTTGACACCGTTTCTGGCCAGGAAACAGAGTATTGACTACAGGGTTCTATGCTGTAAAGGTTATCACTCAGGACTCTGAATCCTACAATCCGAGTTTAAATCTTGGACGATACTACCATGTCTATTAATTTGCCTCGTGGAAATAGAATATAGCTGTCCAAATATTGTTGTCAGTTGAAAGTATTTGCAGCACGTGAAGGAACGACAGTCCGCTGTTGCTAATTACAGGCAGATTTTTTTTTTCAATTTCCATGTGGATTTAGAATATGGTTCTATGGTGTAATGGTTAGCACTCTGGACTTTGAATCCAGTGATCCGAGTTCAAATCTCGGTAGAACCTTCCTATTTTTGGTGCTGAATTATTCACATGGCCAACCAAAAACCTCATAATCTGATGTTTATCCGATGTACAAATGACAGGAAAATCGGAACTCTACAATAAATACTCTGTATAGGGTTCTATGGTGTAATGGTTAGCACTCAGGACTCTGAATCCTGCGATCCGAGTTCAAATCTCGGTAGGACCTACCTTGATTTTGCAGTGACACACTCCTCCCCTGTCAACTTTTAAATAGTTGAGTGAAAGAAACAAGTGGGTGGGAGTCGATAAACACTCTTGTTACGCACGAATGGCTAGCCTACGGTAAACGCATACTATGAGTGCCTGGTAGTTGACACTGTTTCTGGCCAGGAAACAGAGTATTGACTACAGGGTTCTATGCTGTAAAGGTTATCACTCAGGACTCTGAATCCTGCGATCCGAGTTCAAATCTCGGTAGGACCTACCTTGATTTTGCAGTGACACACTCCTCCCCTGTCAACTTTAAAATAGTTGCGTGAAAGAAACAAGTGGGTGGGAGTCGATAAGCACTCTTGTTACTTACGAATGGCTAGCCTACGGTAAACGCATACTATGAGTGCCTGGTAGTTGACACCGTTTCTGGCCAGGAAACAGAGTATTGACTACAGGGTTCTATGCTGTAAAGGTCATCACTCAGGACTCTGAATCCTGCGATCCGAGTTCAAATCTCGGTAGGACCTACCTTGATTTTGCAGTGACACACTCCTCCCCTGTCAACTTTAAAATAGTTGCGTGAAAGAAACAAGTGGGTGGGAGTCGATAAGCACTCTTGTTACGCACGAATGGCTAGCCTACGGTAAACGCATACTATGAGTGCCTGGTAGTTGACACCGTTTCTGGCCAGGAAACAGAGTATTGACTACAGGGTTCTATGCTGTAAAGGTTATCACTCAGGACTCTGAATCCTACAATCCGAGTTTAAATCTTGGACGATACTACCATGTCTATTAATTTGCCTCGTGGAAATAGAATATAGCTGTCCAAATATTGTTGTCAGTTGAAAGTATTTGCAGCACGTGAAGGAACGACAGTCCGCTGTTGCTAATTACAGGCAGATTTTTTTTTTTTCAATTTCCATGTGGATTTAGAATATGGTTCTATGGTGTAATGGTTAGCACTCTGGACTTTGAATCCAGTGATCCGAGTTCAAATCTCGGTAGAACCTTCCTATTTTTGGTGCTGAATTATTCACATGGCCAACCAAAAACCTCATAATCTGATGTTTATCCGATGTACAAATGACAGGAAAATCGGAACTCTACAATAAATACTCTGTATAGGGTTCTATGGTGTAATGGTTAGCACTCAGGACTCTGAATCCTGCGATCCGAGTTCAAATCTCGGTAGGACCTACCTTGATTTTGCAGTGACACACTCCTCCCCTGTCAACTTTTAAATAGTTGAGTGAAAGAAACAAGTGGGTGGGAGTCGATAAACACTCTTGTTACGCACGAATGGCTAGCCTACGGTAAACGCATACTATGAGTGCCTGGTAGTTGACACTGTTTCTGGCCAGGAAACAGAGTATTGACTACAGGGTTCTATGCTGTAAAGGTTATCACTCAGGACTCTGAATCCTGCGATCCGAGTTCAAATCTCGGTAGGACCTACCTTGATTTTGCAGTGACACACTCCTCCCCTGTCAAGTTTTAAATAGTTGCGTGAAAGAAACAAGTGGGTGGGAGTCGATAAGCACTCTTGTTACGCACGAATGGCTAGCCTACGGTAAACGCATACTATGAGTGCCTGGTAGTTGACACCGTTTCTGGCCAGGAAACAGAGTATTGACTACAGGGTTCTATGCTGTAAAGGTTATCACTCAGGACTCTGAATCCTACAATCCGAGTTTAAATCTTGGACGATACTACCATGTCTATTAATTTGCCTCGTGGAAATAGAATATAGCTGTCCAAATATTGTTGTCAGTTGAAAGTATTTGCAGCACGTGAAGGAACGACAGTCCGCTGTTGCTAATTACAGGCAGATTTTTTTTTTTCAATTTCCATGTGGATTTAGAATATGGTTCTATGGTGTAATGGTTAGCACTCTGGACTTTGAATCCAGTGATCCGAGTTCAAATCTCGGTAGAACCTTCCTATTTTTGGTGCTGAATTATTCACATGGCCAACCAAAAACCTCATAATCTGATGTTTATCCGATGTACAAATGACAGGAAAATCGGAACTCTACAATAAATACTCTGTATAGGGTTCTATGGTGTAATGGTTAGCACTCAGGACTCTGAATCCTGCGATCCGAGTTCAAATCTCGGTAGGACCTACCTTGATTTTGCAGTGACACACTCCTCCCCTGTCAACTTTTAAATAGTTGAGTGAAAGAAACAAGTGGGTGGGAGTCGATAAACACTCTTGTTACGCACGAATGGCTAGCCTACGGTAAACGCATACTATGAGTGCCTGGTAGTTGACACTGTTTCTGGCCAGGAAACAGAGTATTGACTACAGGGTTCTATGCTGTAAAGGTTATCACTCAGGACTCTGAATCCTGCGATCCGAGTTCAAATCTCGGTAGGACCTACCTTGATTTTGCAGTGACACACTCCTCCCCTGTCAAGTTTTAAATAGTTGCGTGAAAGAAACAAGTGGGTGGGAGTCGATAAGCACTCTTGTTACGCACGAATGGCTAGCCTACGGTAAACGCATACTATGAGTGCCTGGTAGTTGACACCGTTTCTGGCCAGGAAACAGAGTATTGACTACAGGGTTCTATGCTGTAAAGGTTATCACTCAGGACTCTGAATCCTACAATCCGAGTTTAAATCTTGGACGATACTACCATGTCAATTAATTTGCCTCGTGGAAATAGAATATAGCTGTCCAAATATTGTTGTCAGTTGAAAGTATTTGCAGCACGTGAAGGAACGACAGTCCGCTGTTGCTAATTACAGGCAGATTTTTTTTTTTCAATTTCCATGTGGATTTAGAATATGGTTCTATGGTGTAATGGTTAGCACTCTGGACTTTGAATCCAGTGATCCGAGTACAAATCTCGGTAGAACCTTCCTATTTTTGGTGCTGAATTATTCACATGGCCAACCAAAAACCTCATAATCTGATGTTTATCCGGTGTACAAATGACAGTAAAATCGGAACTCTACAATAAATACTCTGTATAGGGTTCTATGGTGTAATGGTTAGCACTCAGGACTCTGAATCCTGCGATCCGAGTTCAAATCTCGGTAGGACCTACCTTGATTTTGCAGTGACACACTCCTCCCCTGTCAACTTTAAAATAGTTGCGTGAAAGAAACAAGTGGGTGGGAGTCGATAAGCACTCTTGTTACTTACGAATGGCTAGCCTACGGTAAACGCATACTATGAGTGCCTGGTAGTTGACACCGTTTCTGGCCAGGAAACAGAGTATTGACTACAGGGTTCTATGCTGTAAAGGTCATCACTCAGGACTCTGAATCCTGCGATCCGAGTTCAAATCTCGGTAGGACCTACCTTGATTTTGCAGTGACACACTCCTCCCCTGTCAACTTTAAAATAGTTGCGTGAAAGAAACAAGTGGGTGGGAGTCGATAAGCACTCTTGTTACGCACGAATGGCTAGCCTACGGTAAACGCATACTATGAGTGCCTGGTAGTTGACACCGTTTCTGGCCAGGAAACAGAGTATTGACTACAGGGTTCTATGCTGTAAAGGTTATCACTCAGGACTCTGAATCCTACAATCCGAGTTTAAATCTTGGACGATACTACCATGTCTATTAATTTGCCTCGTGGAAATAGAATATAGCTGTCCAAATATTGTTGTCAGTTGAAAGTATTTGCAGCACGTGAAGGAACGACAGTCCGCTGTTGCTAATTACAGGCAGATTTTTTTTTTTCAATTTCCATGTGGATTTAGAATATGGTTCTATGGTGTAATGGTTAGCACTCTGGACTTTGAATCCAGTGATCCGAGTTCAAATCTCGGTAGAACCTTCCTATTTTTGGTGCTGAATTATTCACATGGCCAACCAAAAACCTCATAATCTGATGTTTATCCGATGTACAAATGACAGGAAAATCGGAACTCTACAATAAATACTCTGTATAGGGTTCTATGGTGTAATGGTTAGCACTCAGGACTCTGAATGCTGCGATCCGAGTTCAAATCTCGGTAGGACCTACCTTGATTTTGCAGTGACACACTCCTCCCCTGTCAACTTTTAAATAGTTGAGTGAAAGAAACAAGTGGGTGGGAGTCGATAAACACTCTTGTTACGCACGAATGGCTAGCCTACGGTAAACGCATACTATGAGTGCCTGGTAGTTGACACTGTTTCTGGCCAGGAAACAGAGTATTGACTACAGGGTTCTATGCTGTAAAGGTTATCACTCAGGACTCTGAATCCTGCGATCCGAGTTCAAATCTCGGTAGGACCTACCTTGATTTTGCAGTGACACACTCCTCCCCTGTCAAGTTTTAAATAGTTGCGTGAAAGAAACAAGTGGGTGGGAGTCGATAAGCACTCTTGTTACGCACGAATGGCTAGCCTACGGTAAACGCATACTATGAGTGCCTGGTAGTTGACACCGTTTCTGGCCAGGAAACAGAGTATTGACTACAGGGTTCTATGCTGTAAAGGTCATCACTCAGGACTCTGAATCCTGCGATCCGAGTTCAAATCTCGGTAGGACCTACCTTGATTTTGCAGTGACACACTCCTCCCCTGTCAACTTTAAAATAGTTGCGTGAAAGAAACAAGTGGGTGGGAGTCGATAAGCACTCTTGTTACGCACGAATGGCTAGCCTACGGTAAACGCATACTATGAGTGCCTGGTAGTTGACACCGTTTCTGGCCAGGAAACAGAGTATTGACTACAGGGTTCTATGCTGTAAAGGTTATCACTCAGGACTCTGAATCCTACAATCCGAGTTTAAATCTTGGACGATACTACCATGTCTATTAATTTGCCTCGTGGAAATAGAATATAGCTGTCCAAATATTGTTGTCAGTTGAAAGTATTTGCAGCACGTGAAGGAACGACAGTCCGCTGTTGCTAATTACAGGCAGATTTTTTTTTTTCAATTTCCATGTGGATTTAGAATATGGTTCTATGGTGTAATGGTTAGCACTCTGGACTTTGAATCCAGTGATCCGAGTTCAAATCTCGGTAGAACCTTCCTATTTTTGGTGCTGAATTATTCACATGGCCAACCAAAAACCTCATAATCTGATGTTTATCCGATGTACAAATGACAGGAAAATCGGAACTCTACAATAAATACTCTGTATAGGGTTCTATGGTGTAATGGTTAGCACTCAGGACTCTGAATGCTGCGATCCGAGTTCAAATCTCGGTAGGACCTACCTTGATTTTGCAGTGACACACTCCTCCCCTGTCAACTTTTAAATAGTTGAGTGAAAGAAACAAGTGGGTGGGAGTCGATAAACACTCTTGTTACGCACGAATGGCTAGCCTACGGTAAACGCATACTATGAGTGCCTGGTAGTTGACACTGTTTCTGGCCAGGAAACAGAGTATTGACTACAGGGTTCTATGCTGTAAAGGTTATCACTCAGGACTCTGAATCCTGCGATCCGAGTTCAAATCTCGGTAGGACCTACCTTGATTTTGCAGTGACACACTCCTCCCCTGTCAAGTTTTAAATAGTTGCGTGAAAGAAACAAGTGGGTGGGAGTCGATAAGCACTCTTGTTACGCACGAATGGCTAGCCTACGGTAAACGCATACTATGAGTGCCTGGTAGTTGACACCGTTTCTGGCCAGGAAACAGAGTATTGACTACAGGGTTCTATGCTGTAAAGGTTATCACTCAGGACTCTGAATCCTGCGATCCGAGTTCAAATCTCGGTAGGACCTACCTTGATTTTGCAGTGACACACTCCTCCCCTGTCAAGTTTTAAATAGTTGCGTGAAAGAAACAAGTGGGTGGGAGTCGATAAGCACTCTTGTTACGCACGAATGGCTAGCCTACGGTAAACGCATACTATGAGTGCCTGGTAGTTGACACCGTTTCTGGCCAGGAAACAGAGTATTGACTACAGGGTTCTATGCTGTAAAGGTTATCACTCAGGACTCTGAATCCTACAATCCGAGTTTAAATCTTGGACGATACTACCATGTCAATTAATTTGCCTCGTGGAAATAGAATATAGCTGTCCAAATATTGTTGTCAGTTGAAAGTATTTGCAGCACGTGAAGGAACGACAGTCCGCTGTTGCTAATTACAGGCAGATTTTTTTTTTTCAATTTCCATGTGGATTTAGAATATGGTTCTATGGTGTAATGGTTAGCACTCTGGACTTTGAATCCAGTGATCCGAGTACAAATCTCGGTAGAACCTTCCTATTTTTGGTGCTGAATTATTCACATGGCCAACCAAAAACCTCATAATCTGATGTTTATCCGGTGTACAAATGACAGTAAAATCGGAACTCTACAATAAATACTCTGTATAGGGTTCTATGGTGTAATGGTTAGCACTCAGGACTCTGAATCCTGCGATCCGAGTTCAAATCTCGGTAGGACCTACCTTGATTTTGCAGTGACACACTCCTCCCCTGTCAACTTTAAAATAGTTGCGTGAAAGAAACAAGTGGGTGGGAGTCGATAAGCACTCTTGTTACTTACGAATGGCTAGCCTACGGTAAACGCATACTATGAGTGCCTGGTAGTTGACACCGTTTCTGGCCAGGAAACAGAGTATTGACTACAGGGTTCTATGCTGTAAAGGTCATCACTCAGGACTCTGAATCCTGCGATCCGAGTTCAAATCTCGGTAGGACCTACCTTGATTTTGCAGTGACACACTCCTCCCCTGTCAACTTTAAAATAGTTGCGTGAAAGAAACAAGTGGGTGGGAGTCGATAAGCACTCTTGTTACGCACGAATGGCTAGCCTACGGTAAACGCATACTATGAGTGCCTGGTAGTTGACACCGTTTCTGGCCAGGAAACAGAGTATTGACTACAGGGTTCTATGCTGTAAAGGTTATCACTCAGGACTCTGAATCCTACAATCCGAGTTTAAATCTTGGACGATACTACCATGTCTATTAATTTGCCTCGTGGAAATAGAATATAGCTGTCCAAATATTGTTGTCAGTTGAAAGTATTTGCAGCACGTGAAGGAACGACAGTCCGCTGTTGCTAATTACAGGCAGATTTTTTTTTTTCAATTTCCATGTGGATTTAGAATATGGTTCTATGGTGTAATGGTTAGCACTCTGGACTTTGAATCCAGTGATCCGAGTTCAAATCTCGGTAGAACCTTCCTATTTTTGGTGCTGAATTATTCACATGGCCAACCAAAAACCTCATAATCTGATGTTTATCCGATGTACAAATGACAGGAAAATCGGAACTCTACAATAAATACTCTGTATAGGGTTCTATGGTGTAATGGTTAGCACTCAGGACTCTGAATGCTGCGATCCGAGTTCAAATCTCGGTAGGACCTACCTTGATTTTGCAGTGACACACTCCTCCCCTGTCAACTTTTAAATAGTTGAGTGAAAGAAACAAGTGGGTGGGAGTCGATAAACACTCTTGTTACGCACGAATGGCTAGCCTACGGTAAACGCATACTATGAGTGCCTGGTAGTTGACACTGTTTCTGGCCAGGAAACAGAGTATTGACTACAGGGTTCTATGCTGTAAAGGTTATCACTCAGGACTCTGAATCCTGCGATCCGAGTTCAAATCTCGGTAGGACCTACCTTGATTTTGCAGTGACACACTCCTCCCCTGTCAAGTTTTAAATAGTTGCGTGAAAGAAACAAGTGGGTGGGAGTCGATAAGCACTCTTGTTACGCACGAATGGCTAGCCTACGGTAAACGCATACTATGAGTGCCTGGTAGTTGACACCGTTTCTGGCCAGGAAACAGAGTATTGACTACAGGGTTCTATGCTGTAAAGGTTATCACTCAGGACTCTGAATCCTGCGATCCGAGTTCAAATCTCGGTAGGACCTACCTTGATTTTGCAGTGACACACTCCTCCCCTGTCAAGTTTTAAATAGTTGCGTGAAAGAAACAAGTGGGTGGGAGTCGATAAGCACTCTTGTTACGCACGAATGGCTAGCCTACGGTAAACGCATACTATGAGTGCCTGGTAGTTGACACCGTTTCTGGCCAGGAAACAGAGTATTGACTACAGGGTTCTATGCTGTAAAGGTTATCACTCAGGACTCTGAATCCTACAATCCGAGTTTAAATCTTGGACGATACTACCATGTCAATTAATTTGCCTCGTGGAAATAGAATATAGCTGTCCAAATATTGTTGTCAGTTGAAAGTATTTGCAGCACGTGAAGGAACGACAGTCCGCTGTTGCTAATTACAGGCAGATTTTTTTTTTTCAATTTCCATGTGGATTTAGAATATGGTTCTATGGTGTAATGGTTAGCACTCTGGACTTTGAATCCAGTGATCCGAGTTCAAATCTCGGTAGAACCTTCCTATTTTGGTGCTGAATTATTCACATGGCCAACCAAAAACCTCATAATCTGATGTTTATCCGATGTACAAATGACAGGAAAATCGGAACTCTACAATAAATACTCTGTATAGGGTTCTATGGTGTAATGGTTAGCACTCAGGACTCTGAATGCTGCGATCCGAGTTCAAATCTCGGTAGGACCTACCTTGATTTTGCAGTGACACACTCCTCCCCTGTCAACTTTTAAATAGTTGAGTGAAAGAAACAAGTGGGTGGGAGTCGATAAACACTCTTGTTACGCACGAATGGCTAGCCTACGGTAAACGCATACTATGAGTGCCTGGTAGTTGACACTGTTTCTGGCCAGGAAACAGAGTATTGACTACAGGGTTCTATGCTGTAAAGGTTATCACTCAGGACTCTGAATCCTGCGATCCGAGTTCAAATCTCGGTAGGACCTACCTTGATTTTGCAGTGACACACTCCTCCCCTGTCAAGTTTTAAATAGTTGCGTGAAAGAAACAAGTGGGTGGGAGTCGATAAGCACTCTTGTTACGCACGAATGGCTAGCCTACGGTAAACGCATACTATGAGTGCCTGGTAGTTGACACCGTTTCTGGCCAGGAAACAGAGTATTGACTACAGGGTTCTATGCTGTAAAGGTTATCACTCAGGACTCTGAATCCTGCGATCCGAGTTCAAATCTCGGTAGGACCTACCTTGATTTTGCAGTGACACACTCCTCCCCTGTCAAGTTTTAAATAGTTGCGTGAAAGAAACAAGTGGGTGGGAGTCGATAAGCACTCTTGTTACGCACGAATGGCTAGCCTACGGTAAACGCATACTATGAGTGCCTGGTAGTTGACACCGTTTCTGGCCAGGAAACAGAGTATTGACTACAGGGTTCTATGCTGTAAAGGTTATCACTCAGGACTCTGAATCCTACAATCCGAGTTTAAATCTTGGACGATACTACCATGTCAATTAATTTGCCTCGTGGAAATAGAATATAGCTGTCCAAATATTGTTGTCAGTTGAAAGTATTTGCAGCACGTGAAGGAACGACAGTCCGCTGTTGCTAATTACAGGCAGATTTTTTTTTTTCAATTTCCATGTGGATTTAGAATATGGTTCTATGGTGTAATGGTTAGCACTCTGGACTTTGAATCCAGTGATCCGAGTACAAATCTCGGTAGAACCTTCCTATTTTTGGTGCTGAATTATTCACATGGCCAACCAAAAACCTCATAATCTGATGTTTATCCGGTGTACAAATGACAGTAAAATCGGAACTCTACAATAAATACTCTGTATAGGGTTCTATGGTGTAATGGTTAGCACTCAGGACTCTGAATCCTGCGATCCGAGTTCAAATCTCGGTAGGACCTACCTTGATTTTGCAGTGACACACTCCTCCCCTGTCAACTTTTAAATAGTTGCGTGAAAGAAACAAGTGGGTGGGAGTCGATAAGCACTCTTGTTACTTACGAATGGCTAGCCTACGGTAAACGCATACTATGAGTGCCTGGTAGTTGACACTGTTTCTGGCCAGGAAACAGAGTATTGACTACAGGGTTCTATGCTGTAAAGGTTATCACTCAGGACTCTGAATCCTGCGATCAGAGTTCAAATCTCGGTAGGACCTACCTTGATTTTGCAGTGACACACTCCTCCCCTGTCAACTTTAAAATAGTTGCGTGAAAGAAACAAGTGGGTGGGAGTCGATAAGCACTCTTGTTACTTACGAATGGCTAGCCTACGGTAAACGCATACTATGAGTGCCTGGTAGTTGACACCGTTTCTGGCCAGGAAACAGAGTATTGACTACAGGGTTCTATGCTGTAAAGGTCATCACTCAGGACTCTGAATCCTGCGATCCGAGTTCAAATCTCGGTAGGACCTACCTTGATTTTGCAGTGACACACTCCTCCCCTGTCAACTTTTAAATAGTTGAGTGAAAGAAACAAGTGGGTGGGAGTCGATAAACACTCTTGTTACGCACGAATGGCTAGCCTACGGTAAACGCATACTATGAGTGCCTGGTAGTTGACACTGTTTCTGGCCAGGAAACAGAGTATTGACTACAGGGTTCTATGCTGTAAAGGTTATCACTCAGGACTCTGAATCCTGCGATCAGAGTTCAAATCTCGGTAGGACCTACCTTGATTTTGCAGTGACACACTCCTCCCCTGTCAACTTTAAAATAGTTGCGTGAAAGAAACAAGTGGGTGGGAGTCGATAAGCACTCTTGTTACTTACGAATGGCTAGCCTACGGTAAACGCATACTATGAGTGCCTGGTAGTTGACACCGTTTCTGGCCAGGAAACAGAGTATTGACTACAGGGTTCTATGCTGTAAAGGTCATCACTCAGGACTCTGAATCCTGCGATCCGAGTTCAAATCTCGGTAGGACCTACCTTGATTTTGCAGTGACACACTCCTCCCCTGTCAACTTTAAAATAGTTGCGTGAAAGAAACAAGTGGGTGGGAGTCGATAAGCACTCTTGTTACGCACGAATGGCTAGCCTACGGTAAACGCATACTATGAGTGCCTGGTAGTTGACACCGTTTCTGGCCAGGAAACAGAGTATTGACTACAGGGTTCTATGCTGTAAAGGTTATCACTCAGGACTCTGAATCCTACAATCCGAGTTTAAATCTTGGACGATACTACCATGTCTATTAATTTGCCTCGTGGAAATAGAATATAGCTGTCCAAATATTGTTGTCAGTTGAAAGTATTTGCAGCACGTGAAGGAACGACAGTCCGCTGTTGCTAATTACAGGCAGATTTTTTTTTTTCAATTTCCATGTGGATTTAGAATATGGTTCTATGGTGTAATGGTTAGCACTCTGGACTTTGAATCCAGTGATCCGAGTTCAAATCTCGGTAGAACCTTCCTATTTTTGGTGCTGAATTATTCACATGGCCAACCAAAAACCTCATAATCTGATGTTTATCCGATGTACAAATGACAGGAAAATCGGAACTCTACAATAAATACTCTGTATAGGGTTCTATGGTGTAATGGTTAGCACTCAGGACTCTGAATGCTGCGATCCGAGTTCAAATCTCGGTAGGACCTACCTTGATTTTGCAGTGACACACTCCTCCCCTGTCAACTTTTAAATAGTTGAGTGAAAGAAACAAGTGGGTGGGAGTCGATAAACACTCTTGTTACGCACGAATGGCTAGCCTACGGTAAACGCATACTATGAGTGCCTGGTAGTTGACACTGTTTCTGGCCAGGAAACAGAGTATTGACTACAGGGTTCTATGCTGTAAAGGTTATCACTCAGGACTCTGAATCCTGCGATCCGAGTTCAAATCTCGGTAGGACCTACCTTGATTTTGCAGTGACACACTCCTCCCCTGTCAAGTTTTAAATAGTTGCGTGAAAGAAACAAGTGGGTGGGAGTCGATAAGCACTCTTGTTACGCACGAATGGCTAGCCTACGGTAAACGCATACTATGAGTGCCTGGTAGTTGACACCGTTTCTGGCCAGGAAACAGAGTATTGACTACAGGGTTCTATGCTGTAAAGGTTATCTCTCAGGACTCTGAATCCTACAATCCGAGTTTAAATCTTGGACGATACTACCATGTCAATTAATTTGCCTCGTGGAAATAGAATATAGCTGTCCAAATATTGTTGTCAGTTGAAAGTATTTGCAGCACGTGAAGGAACGACAGTCCGCTGTTGCTAATTACAGGCAGATTTTTTTTTTTCAATTTCCATGTGGATTTAGAATATGGTTCTATGGTGTAATGGTTAGCACTCTGGACTTTGAATCCAGTGATCCGAGTACAAATCTCGGTAGAACCTTCCTATTTTTGGTGCTGAATTATTCACATGGCCAACCAAAAACCTCATAATCTGATGTTTATCCGGTGTACAAATGACAGTAAAATCGGAACTCTACAATAAATACTCTGTATAGGGTTCTATGGTGTAATGGTTAGCACTCAGGACTCTGAATCCTGCGATCCGAGTTCAAATCTCGGTAGGACCTACCTTGATTTTGCAGTGACACACTCCTCCCCTGTCAACTTTAAAATAGTTGCGTGAAAGAAACAAGTGGGTGGGAGTCGATAAGCACTCTTGTTACTTACGAATGGCTAGCCTACGGTAAACGCATACTATGAGTGCCTGGTAGTTGACAACCGTTTCTGGCCAGGAAACAGAGTATTGACTACAGGGTTCTATGCTGTAAAGGTCATCACTCAGGACTCTGAATCCTGCGATCCGAGTTCAAATCTCGGTAGGACCTACCTTGATTTTGCAGTGACACACTCCTCCCCTGTCAACTTTAAAATAGTTGCGTGAAAGAAACAAGTGGGTGGGAGTCGATAAGCACTCTTGTTACTTACGAATGGCTAGCCTACGGTAAACGCATACTATGAGTGCCTGGTAGTTGACACCGTTTCTGGCCAGGAAACAGAGTATTGACTACAGGGTTCTATGCTGTAAAGGTCATCACTCAGGACTCTGAATCCTGCGATCCGAGTTCAAATCTCGGTAGGACCTACCTTGATTTTGCAGTGACACACTCCTCCCCTGTCAACTTTAAAATAGTTGCGTGAAAGAAACAAGTGGGTGGGAGTCGATAAGCACTCTTGTTACGCACGAATGGCTAGCCTACGGTAAACGCATACTATGAGTGCCTGGTAGTTGACACCGTTTCTGGCCAGGAAACAGAGTATTGACTACAGGGTTCTATGCTGTAAAGGTTATCACTCAGGACTCTGAATCCTACAATCCGAGTTTAAATCTTGGACGATACTACCATGTCTATTAATTTGCCTCGTGGAAATAGAATATAGCTGTCCAAATATTGTTGTCAGTTGAAAGTATTTGCAGCACGTGAAGGAACGACAGTCCGCTGTTGCTAATTACAGGCAGATTTTTTTTTTTCAATTTCCATGTGGATTTAGAATATGGTTCTATGGTGTAATGGTTAGCACTCTGGACTTTGAATCCAGTGATCCGAGTTCAAATCTCGGTAGAACCTTCCTATTTTTGGTGCTGAATTATTCACATGGCCAACCAAAAACCTCATAATCTGATGTTTATCCGATGTACAAATGACAGGAAAATCGGAACTCTACAATAAATACTCTGTATAGGGTTCTATGGTGTAATGGTTAGCACTCAGGACTCTGAATGCTGCGATCCGAGTTCAAATCTCGGTAGGACCTACCTTGATTTTGCAGTGACACACTCCTCCCCTGTCAACTTTTAAATAGTTGAGTGAAAGAAACAAGTGGGTGGGAGTCGATAAGCACTCTTGTTACGCACGAATGGCTAGCCTACGGTAAACGCATACTATGAGTGCCTGGTAGTTGACACCGTTTCTGGCCAGGAAACAGAGTATTGACTACAGGGTTCTATGCTGTAAAGGTATCACTCAGGACTCTGAATCCTGCGATCCGAGTTCAAATCTCGGTAGGACCTACCTTGATTTTGCAGTGACACACTCCTCCCCTGTCAAGTTTTAAATAGTTGCGTGAAAGAAACAAGTGGGTGGGAGTCGATAAGCACTCTTGTTACGCACGAATGGCTAGCCTACGGTAAACGCATACTATGAGTGCCTGGTAGTTGACACCGTTTCTGGCCAGGAAACAGAGTATTGACTACAGGGTTCTATGCTGTAAAGGTTATCTCTCAGGACTCTGAATCCTACAATCCGAGTTTAAATCTTGGACGATACTACCATGTCTAATTAATTTGCCTCGTGGAAATAGAATATAGCTGTCCAAATATTGTTGTCAGTTGAAAGTATTTGCAGCACGTGAAGGAACGACAGTCCGCTGTTGCTAATTACAGGCAGATTTTTTTTTTTTCAATTTCCATGTGGATTTAGAATATGGTTCTATGGTGTAATGGTTAGCACTCTGGACTTTGAATCCAGTGATCCGAGTACAAATCTCGGTAGAACCTTCCTATTTTTGGTGCTGAATTATTCACATGGCCAACCAAAAACCTCATAATCTGATGTTTATCCGGTGTACAAATGACAGTAAAATCGGAACTCTACAATAAATACTCTGTATAGGGTTCTATGGTGTAATGGTTAGCACTCAGGACTCTGAATCCTGCGATCCGAGTTCAAATCTCGGTAGGACCTACCTTGATTTTGCAGTGACACACTCCTCCCCTGTCAACTTTAAAATAGTTGCGTGAAAGAAACAAGTGGGTGGGAGTCGATAAGCACTCTTGTTACTTACGAATGGCTAGCCTACGGTAAACGCATACTATGAGTGCCTGGTAGTTGACACCGTTTCTGGCCAGGAAACAGAGTATTGACTACAGGGTTCTATGCTGTAAAGGTCATCACTCAGGACTCTGAATCCTGCGATCCGAGTTCAAATCTCGGTAGGACCTACCTTGATTTTGCAGTGACACACTCCTCCCCTGTCAACTTTAAAATAGTTGCGTGAAAGAAACAAGTGGGTGGGAGTCGATAAGCACTCTTGTTACTTACGAATGGCTAGCCTACGGTAAACGCATACTATGAGTGCCTGGTAGTTGACACCGTTTCTGGCCAGGAAACAGAGTATTGACTACAGGGTTCTATGCTGTAAAGGTCATCACTCAGGACTCTGAATCCTGCGATCCGAGTTCAAATCTCGGTAGGACCTACCTTGATTTTGCAGTGACACACTCCTCCCCTGTCAACTTTAAAATAGTTGCGTGAAAGAAACAAGTGGGTGGGAGTCGATAAGCACTCTTGTTACGCACGAATGGCTAGCCTACGGTAAACGCATACTATGAGTGCCTGGTAGTTGACACCGTTTCTGGCCAGGAAACAGAGTATTGACTACAGGGTTCTATGCTGTAAAGGTTATCACTCAGGACTCTGAATCCTACAATCCGAGTTTAAATCTTGGACGATACTACCATGTCTATTAATTTGCCTCGTGGAAATAGAATATAGCTGTCCAAATATTGTTGTCAGTTGAAAGTATTTGCAGCACGTGAAGGAACGACAGTCCGCTGTTGCTAATTACAGGCAGATTTTTTTTTTTCAATTTCCATGTGGATTTAGAATATGGTTCTATGGTGTAATGGTTAGCACTCTGGACTTTGAATCCAGTGATCCGAGTTCAAATCTCGGTAGAACCTTCCTATTTTTGGTGCTGAATTATTCACATGGCCAACCAAAAACCTCATAATCTGATGTTTATCCGATGTACAAATGACAGGAAAATCGGAACTCTACAATAAATACTCTGTATAGGGTTCTATGGTGTAATGGTTAGCACTCTGGACTCTGAATCCTGCGATCCGAGTTCAAATCTCGGTAGGACCTACCTTGATTTTGCAGTGACACACTCCTCCCCTGTCAACTTTTAAATAGTTGAGTGAAAGAAACAAGTGGGTGGGAGTCGATAAGCACTCTTGTTACGCACGAATGGCTAGCCTACGGTAAACGCATACTATGAGTGCCTGGTAGTTGACACCGTTTCTGGCCAGGAAACAGAGTATTGACTACAGGGTTCTATGCTGTAAAGGTCATCACTCAGGACTCTGAATCCTGCGATCCGAGTTCAAATCTCGGTAGGACCTACCTTGATTTTGCAGTGACACACTCCTCCCCTGTCAACTTTAAAATAGTTGCGTGAAAGAAACAAGTGGGTGGGAGTCGATAAGCACTCTTGTTACGCACGAATGGCTAGCCTACGGTAAACGCATACTATGAGTGCCTGGTAGTTGACACCGTTTCTGGCCAGGAAACAGAGTATTGACTACAGGGTTCTATGCTGTAAAGGTTATCACTCAGGACTCTGAATCCTACAATCCGAGTTTAAATCTTGGACGATACTACCATGTCTATTAATTTGCCTCGTGGAAATAGAATATAGCTGTCCAAATATTGTTGTCAGTTGAAAGTATTTGCAGCACGTGAAGGAACGACAGTCCGCTGTTGCTAATTACAGGCAGATTTTTTTTTTTCAATTTCCATGTGGATTTAGAATATGGTTCTATGGTGTAATGGTTAGCACTCTGGACTTTGAATCCAGTGATCCGAGTTCAAATCTCGGTAGAACCTTCCTATTTTTGGTGCTGAATTATTCACATGGCCAACCAAAAACCTCATAATCTGATGTTTATCCGATGTACAAATGACAGGAAAATCGGAACTCTACAATAAATACTCTGTATAGGGTTCTATGGTGTAATGGTTAGCACTCAGGACTCTGAATCCTGCGATCCGAGTTCAAATCTCGGTAGGACCTACCTTGATTTTGCAGTGACACACTCCTCCCCTGTCAACTTTTAAATAGTTGAGTGAAAGAAACAAGTGGGTGGGAGTCGATAAACACTCTTGTTACGCACGAATGGCTAGCCTACGGTAAACGCATACTATGAGTGCCTGGTAGTTGACACTGTTTCTGGCCAGGAAACAGAGTATTGACTACAGGGTTCTATGCTGTAAAGGTTATCACTCAGGACTCTGAATCCTGGGATCCGAGTTCAAATCTCGGTAGGACCTACCTTGATTTTGCAGTGACACACTCCTCCCCTGTCAAGTTTTAAATAGTTGCGTGAAAGAAACAAGTGGGTGGGAGTCGATAAGCACTCTTGTTACGCACGAATGGCTAGCCTACGGTAAACGCATACTATGAGTGCCTGGTAGTTGACACCGTTTCTGGCCAGGAAACAGAGTATTGACTACAGGGTTCTATGCTGTAAAGGTTATCTCTCAGGACTCTGAATCCTACAATCCGAGTTTAAATCTTGGACGATACTACCATGTCAATTAATTTGCCTCGTGGAAATAGAATATAGCTGTCCAAATATTGTTGTCAGTTGAAAGTATTTGCAGCACGTGAAGGAACGACAGTCCGCTGTTGCTATTTACACGCAGATTTTTTTTTTTCAATTTCCATGTGGATTTAGAATATGGTTCTATGGTGTAATGGTTAGCACTCTGGACTTTGAATCCAGTGATCCGAGTTCAAATCTCGGTAGAACCTTCCTATTTTTGGTGCTGAATTATTCACATGGCCAACCAAAAACCTCATAATCTGATGTTTATCCGGTGTACAAATGACAGTAAAATCGGAACTCTACAATAAATACTCTGTATAGGGTTCTATGGTGTAATGGTTATCACTCAGGACTCTGAATCCTGTGATCCAAGCTCTAATCTCGTTAGGACCTACCTTGATTTTGCAGTGACACACTCCTCCCCTGTCAACATTAAAATAGTTGCGTGAAAGAAACAAGTGGGTGGGAGTCAATAAGCACTCTTGTTACGCACGAATGGCTAGCCTACGGTAAACGCATACTATGAGTGCCTGGTAGTTGACACCGTTTCTGACCAGAAAACAGAGTATTGACTACAGGGTTCTATGCTGTAAAGGTTATCACTCAGGACTCTGAATCCTACAATTTGAGTTTAAATCTTGGACGATCCTACCATGTCAATTAATTTGCTTCGTGGAAATAGAATATAGCTGTCCAAATATTGTTGTCAGTTGAAAGTATTTGCAGCACGTGAAAGAACGACAGTCCGCTGTTGCTAATTAAACGCATAATTTATTTTTTTCAATTTCCATGTGGATTTAGAATATGGATCTATGGTGTAATGGTTAGCACTCTGGACTTTGAATCCAGTGATCCGAGTTCAAATCTCGGTAGAACCTTCAAATTTTTTGTGCTGAATTATTCACATGGCCAACCAATAACCTCATAATCTGATGTTTATCCGGTGTACAAATGACAGGAAAATCGGAACTCTACTCAATTCAACGGCTCAGACACAAGAGGTATGTGGCAGGGTCTACAGTCAATCACGGACTACAGGAAGAAAACCAGCATCGTCACGGACCAGGATGTCTTGCTCCCAGGCAGACTAAATCACTTTTTTGCCCGCTTTGAGGACAATACAGTGCCACTGACACTGCCCGCAACTAAAACATGCGGACTCTCCTTCACTGCAGCCGACGTGAGGAAAACATTTAAACGTGTCAACCCTCGCAAGGCTGCAGGCCCAGACGGCATCCCCAGCCGCGCCCTCAGAGCATGCGCAGACCAGCTGGCTGGTGTGTTTACTGACATATTCAATCAATCCCTATCCCAGTCTGTTGTTCCCACAGGCTTCAAGGGGGCCACCATTGTTCCTGTTCCCAAGAAAGCTAAGGTAACTGAGCTAAACGACTACCGCCCCGTAGCACTCACTTCTGTCGTCATGAAGTGCTTTGAGAGACTAGTCAAGGACCATATCACCTCCACCCTACCTGATACCCTAGACCCACTCCAATTTGCTTACCGCCCAAATAGGTCCACAGACGATGCAATCTCAAACACACTGCACACTGCCCTAACCCATCTGGACAAGAGGAATACCTATGTGAGAATGCTGTTCATCGACTACAGCTCGGCATTTAACACCATAGTGCCCTCCAAGCTCGTCATCAAGCTCAAGACCCTGGGTCTCGACCCCGCCCTGTGCAACTGGGTACTGGACTTCCTGACGGGCCGCCCCCAGGTGGTGAGGGTAGGCAACAACATCTCCACCCCGCTGATCCTCAACACTGGGGCCCCACAAGGGTGCGTTCTGAGCCCTCTCCTGTACTCCCTGTTCACCCACGACTGCGTGGCCACGCACGCCTCCAACGCAATCATCAAGTTTGCGGACGACACAACAGTAGTAGGCTTGATTACCAACAACGACGAGACGGCCTACAGGGAGGAGGTGAGGGCCCTCGGAGTGTGGTGTCAGGAAAATAACCTCACACTCAACGTCAACAAAACTAAGGAGATGATTGTGGACTTCAGGAAACAGCAGAGGGAACACCCCCCTATCCACATCGATGGAACAGTAGTGGAGAGGGTAGTAAGTTTTAAGTTCCTCGGCGTACACATCACAGACAAACTGAATTGGTCCACCCACACAGACAGCATCGTGAAGAAGGCGCAGCAGCGCCTCTTCAATCTCAGGAGGCTGAAGAAATTTGGCTTGTCACCAAAAGCACTCACAAACTTCTACAGATGCACAATCGAGAGCATCCTGTCGGGCTGTATCACCGCCTGGTACGGTAACTGCTCCGCCCACAACCGTAAGGCTCTCCAGAGGGTAGTGAGGTCTGCACAACGCATCACCGGGGGCAAACTACCTGCCCTCCAGGACACCTACACCACTCGATGTCACAGGAAGGCCATAAAGATCATCAAGGACAACAACCACCCGAGCCACTGCCTGTTCACCCCGCTATCATCCAGAAGGCGAGGTCAGTACAGGTGCATCAAAGCTGGGACCGAGAGACTGAAAAACAGCTTCTATCTCAAGGCCATCAGACTGTTAAACAGCCACCACTAACATTGAGTGGCTGCTGCCAACACACTGACTCAACTCCAGCCACTTTAATAATGGGAATTGATGGGAAATGATGTAAAATATATCACTAGCCACTTTAAACAATGCTACCTAATATAATTCAGACCTTACATTATTCATCTCATATGTATACGTTAAACTGTACTCTATATCATCTACTGCATCCTTATGTAATACATGTATCACTAGCCACTTTAACTATGCCACTTTGTTTACATACTCATCTCATATGTATATACTGCACTCAATACCATCTACTGTATCTTGCCTATGCTGCTCTGTTCCATCACTCATTCATATATCTTTATGTACATATTCTTTATCCCCTTACACTTGTGTTTATAAGGTAGTAGTTTTGGAATTGTTAGCTAGATTACTTGTTGGTTATTACTGCATTGTCGGAACTAGAAGCACAAGCATTTCGCTACACTCGCACTAACATCTGCTAACCATGTGTATGTGACAAATACAATTTGATTTGATTTGATTTAGAATATGGTTCAATGGTGTAATGGTTAGCACTCTGGACATTGAATCCAGCCTCCAAGTTGTGCGTGAAAGAAACAAGTGGGTGGGAGTCGATAAGCAGTCTTTGGTACTCACGAATTGCAGCATTCAGGAAATGCTTAGTACTACATTACACCATCGAACCATAATCTAAATTAATTTGGGAAGTGTACAGAACAAAAATTCTGCATTGTAATTAGCAAAGTACAAAGTGCTAACCAGAACACCTGGAAGACGATTGACCGAAGTCAAGGCGTTAATAAGTTGTTAGTGCTATATGGTACTGTGTGGTTCTATGGTGTAATGGTTAGCACTCAGGACTCTGAATCCTGCGATCCGAGTTCAAATCTCGGTAGGACCTGTCTGGTTTTTGCAATTAACTTGAGTCTTCTGCGAGGGTCATTCCTTCCATCTTTTTAACCTATTGAGCCCGTTTCGGAACGACATTACCCTTTTTCTGACAAGAGCTTTCATACCAAGGGTGTGGTGAAAGCGTGGTAGAGACTGAAATAATACGAACCAACAAGAAATTCCTATTATGAAGGTAATATGGTAAGTTAATAGTAGTCCGCTACTCGCTACTCCAAAAAAGAGTCAAACATACGTTTAAAAACATGTCATCCAGCATCGTTAATTGCGTTGGAAAGGTGTAAATGTTCATACATTACCAAGGCCGGTTAGCTCAGTTGGTTAGAGCGTCGTGCTAATAACGCGAAGGTCGCGGGTTCGATACCCGTACTGGCCAATATACGTTTTTTTTTCTCGAGTTGTACCATGAGCATTCAAAACACGTGTCTCCTGTAAACTGGCGTCCTTCAACACGGAATCTCAACTCAAGCATTGGACTATGAGCATTCATAACATGTGTCTCTTGTAAACTGGCGTCCTTCAACACGGATTCTCAACTCAAACATGTCAAATTCGGAGCGCTTTTCCTCCTCTAAAATCGTGAGGTTCATATCGTTTATATATATGTATGTATTCATATCATTTAAAATGTAATTTCAGTCCATACAGCCACAACAGGTTCTATGGTGTAATGGTTAGCACTCAGGACTCTGAATCCTGCGATCCGAGTTCAAATCTCGGTAGGACCTACCTGTCTTTTGCGGTTGAACGCACACTGTCTTACTTGGAAGGTTGATTCGGTATCATTCAATCTGTTGTTAATGTTATTGTATTCCTAAACATTTAACACAAAATATTCAGTCTTCACAAACATTTTTCCATAAATTTTAGTTAAATCTGCCTTTTATAGTGTAACTCACTCCTAGAGCCTCCTTTGTTATCTGCCACATCAAATAAAACTCATATACACATATTTTACATTGTCTCCATTTTGTTTACAGTGTAAAAAGGTATTTATAAACTGTGTGGTTCAAGCCATGAATACTGATTGGATGACACATTTGTTTTTCCTGCTCTAATTAAGCTGGTAACCAGTTTTTAATAGCAATAAGGCACCTCAGGGGTTTGTGGCCAATATACCACAGCTAATAGCTGTATTTGGGCACTCCACAATGAATATAGCCTCCACATTGACTCTGTACCAGTACCCCCTGAATATAGCCTCCACATTGACTCTGTACCAGTACCCCCTGTATATAGCCTCCACATTGACTCTGTACCAGTACCCCTGTATATAGCCTCCACATTGACTCTGTACCGGTACCCCCTGTATATAGCCTCCACATTGACTCTGTACCAGTACCCCTGTATATAGCCTCCACAATGTCTCTGTACCGGTACTCCCTGTATATAGCCTCCACATTGACTCTGTACCAGTACCCCCTGTATATAGCCTCCACATTGACTCTGTACCAGTACCCCTGTATATAGCCTCCACATTGACTCTGTACCAGTACCCCCTGTATATAGCCTCCACATTGACTCTGTACCAGTACCCCCTGTATATAGCCTCCACATTGACTCTGTACCAGTACCCCTGTATATAGCCTCCACATTGACTCTGTACCAGTACCCCCTGTATATAACCTCCACATTGACTCTGTACCAGTACCCCTGTATATAGCTTCCACATTGACTCTGTACCAGTACCCCCTGTATATAGCCTCCACATTGACTCTGTACCGGTACCCCCTGAATATAGCCTCCACATTGACTCTGTACCAGTACCCCTGTATATAGCCTCCACATTGACTCTGTACCAGTACCCCCTGTATATAGCCTCCACATTGACTCTGTACCGGTACCCCCTGTATATAGCCTCCACATTGACTCTGTACCGGTACCCCCTGAATATAGCCTCCACATTGACTCTGTACCAGTACCCCTGTATATAGCCTCCACATTGACTCTGTACCGGTACCCCCTGTATATAGCCTCCACATTGACTCTGTACCAGTACCCCTGTATATAGCCTCCACATTGACTCTGTACCGGTACCCCCTGTATATAGCCTCCACATTGACTCTGTACCAGTACCCCCTGTATATAGCCTTCACAATGTCTCTGTACCGGTACCCCCTGTATATAGCCTCCACATTGACTCTGTACCAGTACCCCCTGTATAAAGCCTCCACATTGACTCTGTACCAGTACCCCCTGTATATAGCCTCCACTATGCATCTGTACCAGTACCCCCTGTATATAGCCTCCACTATGCATCTGTACCAGTACCCCCTGTATATAGCCTCCACAATGTCTCTGTACCGGTACCCCCTGTATATAGCCTCCACAATGTCTCTGTACCGGTACCCCCTGTATATAGCCTCCACATTGTCTCTGTACCGGTACCCCCTGTATATAGCCTCCACATTGTCTCTGTTCCGGTACCCTCTGAATATAGCCTCCACTATGCATCTGTACCAGTACCCCCTGTATATAGCCTCCACAATGTCTCTGTACCGGTACTCCCTGTATATAGCCTCCACATTGTCTCTGTACCGGTACCCCCTGAATATAGCCTCCACATTGACTCTGTACCGGTACCCCCTGAATATAGCCTCCACATTGTCTCTGTACCAGTACCCCCTGTATATAGCCTCCACTATGCATCTGTACCAGTACCCCCTGTATATAGCCTCCACAATGTCTCTGTACCGGTACCCCCTGTATATAGCCTCCACATTGTCTCTGTACCGGTACCCCCTGAATATAGCCTCCACATTGACTCTGTACCGGTACCCCCTGAATATAGCCTCCACATTGACTCTGTACCGGTACCCCCTGAATATAGCCTCCACATTGACTCTGTACCAGTACCCCCTGTATATAGCCTCCACTATGCATCTGTACCAGTACCCCCTGTATATAGCCTCCACTATGCATCTGTACCAGTACCCCCTGTATATAGCCTCCACATTGACTCTGTACCAGTACCCCCTGTATATAGCCTCCACTATGCATCTGTACCAGTACCCCCTGTATATAGCCTCCACTATGCATCTGTACCAGTACCCCCTGTATATAGCCTCCACAATGTCTCTGTACCGGTACCCCTTGTATAAAGCCTCCACATTGACTCTGTACCAGTACCCCCTGTATATAGCCTTCACTATGCATCTGTACCAGTACCCCCTGTATATAGCCTCCACATTGACTCTGTACCGGTACCCCCTGTATATAGCCTCCACATTGACTCTGTAACGGTACCCCATGTATATAGCCTCCACATTGACTCTGTACCAGTACCCCCTGTATATAGCCTCCACATTGACTCTGTAACGGTACCCCCTGTATATAGCCTCCACATTGACTCTGTACCGGTACCCCCTGTATATAGCCTCCACATTGACTCTGTAACGGTACCCCATGTATATAGCCTCCACATTGACTCTGTACCAGTACCCCTGTATATAGCCTCCACATTGACTCTGTACCAGTACCCCCTGTATATAGCCTCCACATTGACTCTGTACCGGTACCCCCTGTATATAGCCTCCACATTGACTCTGTACCAGTACCCCTCTATATAGCCTCTACATTGACTCTGTACCGGTACCCCCTGTATATAGCCTCCACATTGACTCTGTACCAGTACCCCCTGTATATAGCCTCCACTATGCATCTGTACCAGTACCCCCTGTATATAGCCTCCACTATGCATCTGTACCAGTACCCCCTGTATATAGCCTCCACAATGTCTCTGTACCGGTACCCCCTGTATATAGCCTCCACAATGTCTCTGTACCGGTACCCCCTGAATATAGCCTCCACATTGACTCTGTACCAGTACCCCCTGTATATAGCCTCCACATTGACTCTGTAACGGTACCCCCTGTATATAGCCTCCACATTGACTCTGTACCGGTACCCCCTGTATATAGCCTCCACATTGACTCTGTAACGGTACCCCATGTATATAGCCTCCACATTGACTCTGTACCAGTACCCCTGTATATAGCCTCCACATTGACTCTGTACCAGTACCCCCTGTATATAGCCTCCACATTGACTCTGTACCGGTACCCCCTGTATATAGCCTCCACATTGACTCTGTACCAGTACCCCTCTATATAGCCTCTACATTGACTCTGTACCGGTACCCCCTGTATATAGCCTCCACATTGACTCTGTACCAGTACCCCCTGTATATAGCCTCCACTATGCATCTGTACCAGTACCCCCTGTATATAGCCTCCACTATGCATCTGTACCAGTACCCCCTGTATATAGCCTCCACAATGTCTCTGTACCGGTACCCCCTGTATATAGCCTCCACAATGTCTCTGTACCGGTACCCCCTGAATATAGCCTCCACATTGACTCTGTACCGGTACCCCCTGAATATAGCCTCCACATTGACTCTGTACCGGTACCCCCTGTATATAGCCTGCACAATGTCTCTGTACCGGTACCCCCTGTATATAGCCTCCACATTGTCTCTGTACCGGTACCCCCTGTATATAGCCTCCACATTGTCTCTGTTCCGGTACCCTCTGAATATAGCCTCCACTATGCATCTGTACCAGTACCCCCTGTATATAGCCTCCACAATGTCTCTGTACCGGTACTCCCTGTATATAGCCTCCACATTGTCTCTGTACCGGTACCCCCTGAATATAGCCTCCACATTGACTCTGTACCGGTACCCCCTGAATATAGCCTCCACATTGTCTCTGTACCAGTACCCCCTGTATATAGCCTCCACTATGCATCTGTACCAGTACCCCCTGTATATAGCCTCCACAATGTCTCTGTACCGGTACCCCCTGTATATAGCCTCCACATTGTCTCTGTACCGGTACCCCCTGAATATAGCCTCCACATTGACTCTGTACCGGTACCCCCTGAATATAGCCTCCACATTGACTCTGTACCGGTACCCCCTGAATATAGCCTCCACATTGACTCTGTACCAGTACCCCCTGTATATAGCCTCCACTATGCATCTGTACCAGTACCCCCTGTATATAGCCTCCACATTGACTCTGTACCAGTACCCCCTGTATATAGCCTCCACATTGACTCTGTACCAGTACCCCCTGTATATAGCCTCCACTATGCATCTGTACCAGTACCCCCTGTATATAGCCTCCACTATGCATCTGTACCAGTACCCCCTGTATATAGCCTCCACAATGTCTCTGTACCGGTACCCCTTGTATAAAGCCTCCACATTGACTCTGTACCAGTACCCCCTGTATATAGCCTTCACTATGCATCTGTACCAGTACCCCCTGTATATAGCCTCCACATTGACTCTGTACCGGTACCCCCTGTATATAGCCTCCACATTGACTCTGTAACGGTACCCCATGTATATAGCCTCCACATTGACTCTGTACCAGTACCCCCTGTATATAGCCTCCACATTGACTCTGTAACGGTACCCCCTGTATATAGCCTCCACATTGACTCTGTACCGGTACCCCCTGTATATAGCCTCCACATTGACTCTGTAACGGTACCCCATGTATATAGCCTCCACATTGACTCTGTACCAGTACCCCTGTATATAGCCTCCACATTGACTCTGTACCAGTACCCCCTGTATATAGCCTCCACTATGCATCTGTACCAGTACCCCCTGTATATAGCCTCCACTATGCATCTGTACCAGTACCCCCTGTATATAGCCTCCACAATGTCTCTGTACCGGTACCCCTTGTATAAAGCCTCCACATTGACTCTGTACCAGTACCCCCTGTATATAGCCTTCACTATGCATCTGTACCAGTACCCCCTGTATATAGCCTCCACATTGACTCTGTACCGGTACCCCCTGTATATAGCCTCCACATTGACTCTGTAACGGTACCCCATGTATATAGCCTCCACATTGACTCTGTACCAGTACCCCCTGTATATAGCCTCCACATTGACTCTGTAACGGTACCCCCTGTATATAGCCTCCACATTGACTCTGTACCGGTACCCCCTGTATATAGCCTCCACATTGACTCTGTAACGGTACCCCATGTATATAGCCTCCACATTGACTCTGTACCAGTACCCCTGTATATAGCCTCCACATTGACTCTGTACCAGTACCCCCTGTATATAGCCTCCACATTGACTCTGTACCAGTACCCCTCTATATAGCCTCTACATTGACTCTGTACCAGTACCCCTGTATATAGCCTCCACATTGACTCTGTACCAGTACCCCTGTATATAGCCTCCACATTGACTCTGTACCGGTACCCCCCTGTATATAGCCTCCACATTGACTCTGTACCGGTACCCCCTGTATATAGCCTCCACATTGACTCTGTAACGGTACCCCATGTATATAGCCTCCACATTGACTCTGTACCAGTACCCCCTGTATATAGCCTCCACATTGACTCTGTACCGGTACCCCCTGTATATAGCCTCCACATTGACTCTGTACCGGTACCCCCTGTATATAGCCTCCACATTGACTCTGTAACGGTACCCCATGTATATAGCCTCCACATTGACTCTGTACCAGTACCCCTGTATATAACCTCCACATTGACTCTGTACCGGTACCCCCCTGTATATAGTCTCCACAATGTCTCTGTACCAGTACCCCCTGAATATACCCTTGTTTATTGTTATAAACAATACATCTACTGTATGCTTCAGGTGGTTCCTAATAAACAATACATCTACTGCATGCTTCAGGTGATGCCTAATAAACAATACATTTACTGCAAGGTTCCCCAACTGGCTGAATTTGGCCCGCGGGTGGTTTTATTGGGCCCCTCATTTTCTGAACAAAAAAAAATATATATATATTTTTTCATTGTTGGAGACAGACTGTAAAAAGACCAGGAAAACATCTTAGAAATTATTTTAATTTAGGAAATCTGTTCCCAAGTTTTCTCACACATAACAGAGAGACAACTGTTTGTATTACAAATGTAAGCATGGTTTGAAATGATTGTTTTAGTCATATATTTTGTGGCTTCTTGTGGTCAATTTCCAGTCTACTATTTATTTGTTCCATCCGCTGAAGAAGAAAAAAACATATTTCACTTCCTCTTCTTCTGCTGCTGCTTAGAGGCTACTGCCCCCTCTTCTTCTTCTTCTTCTTCTTCTTCTTCTTCTTCTTCTTCTTCTTCTTCTTCTTCTTCTTCTTCTTCTTCTTCTTCTTCTTCTTCTTCTTCTTCTTCTTCTTCTTCTTCTTCTTCTTCTTCTTCTTCTTCTTCTTCTTCTTCTTCTTCTTCTTCTTCTTCTTCTTCTTCTTCTTCTTCTTCTTCTTCTTCTTCTTCTTCTTCTTCTTCTTCTTCTTCTTCTTCTTCTTCTTCTTCTTCTTCTGCTGCTTGGAGGCTACTGCCCCCTCTTCTTCTTCTTCTTCTTCTTCTGCTGCTGCTTGGAGGCTACTGCCCCCTGTTGGTTAGAGCTGGAGGCCTTCTCCCTGAGAGAGAACAAAGTCGGGGTACATTTCGTCCTCAAAGTAAGCACAACTTCACTTGTAAAAAGGTTATTGTTTTCATGATTATAATAATGTATAATATACACATGAAATGAGCATCACTATATCTGGTTCTCAGTAGATCAGAAGGATGTTCTGTTGTTTTTTTTAAGAAAGAACCCAAACTTACATTACAACTTGAATGGTTTGCATTTACAACAGCAATGAGACGATGTGTTTGTGGGTGTAACCCCCCCAAAAAAATCCATCTGAAAGTGAAGGTGTCATTTCTATGGTACTTGTGTGGTGTGTATTTGGTGTGTAATCTGTATAAAACGCCTAGACCCCTTTCCAGTACACAACACACTGACGTCACGGACAGATGCACACGACTCTCGTCTGCAGCAAGAAAATGATCACCATCTGCACCCATTCAACAGTCTAAGACTTGTGCTTTTATTACTTCTAAACAAAAATATTTTTTGGGGGGGTTTATCATATGCTTACAATGATGTTTTGATTCTCGCTTGAACAGATTATATTTGGTTGTGATCTTTGCATCAAACAAAAAAACTATTTTCTATGCAGCAGTTGACAGCTAGAATGCTAACCCTCATTGACATAGGCTGTAGCAAAAGCTATCCAAAGAGCCATTTTACTGGTTGAAGTGTGTTTTTTTTAAAGAATAATGCAGTTGATTTGCGATGATGACACAAACTTTATATTAAGAAGGACATACGTACAAGCCGTAAAATCCAATTATAATAGACATGTACTGTCAAATCCACTCATAAGCAACATGTAAACAGAGGGATTTTTGGGGGCTTGCCGTTCTAGAAGAACTCCCTGGTGTTCTGCCACCAACTGGCTGCCATTCTAGAACTCCCTGGTGTTCTGCCACCAACTTTCTGCCGTTCTAGAAGAACTCCCTGGTGTTCTGCCACCAACTTGCTGCTGTGCTAGAAGAACTCCCTGGTGTTCTGCCACCAACTTGTGCACGTCGCCCTCGTAAGGCAATGCTTGGGAGACACAGAAAGGGGTTCTATAGAACCCAGAAGAAAACTAATTCTAAAAGTGTCACTTACTTTGTTGTTACCTGGTTCAAGATGACAACATCCTCCTCCTCGCTGTCACTGTCTGAGATGACCACCACGTCACCTAGGAAATACAATCACACAATAAGATGAGGTGTACTTTGTGGATCGTTAAACTTAAAGAACAGAAAAGTGCCTTTATGCTCACAAACCAACACTCCCCACTCCAGAGGGGCTGGAGGCAATGGGTCAGGCGTAGAGGGGTGTCACCCGGGTGGTGAGTGAGGGATGGGTCAGGCGTAGAGGGGTGTCACCCGGGTGGTGAGTGAGGGATGGGTCAGTATAGAGGGGTGTTACCCGGGTGGTGAGTGAGGGATGGGTCAGGCGTAGAGGGGTGTCACCCGGGTGGTGAGTGAGGGATGGGTCAGGCATAGAGGGGTTGTTACCCGGGTGGTGAGTGAGGGATGGGTCAGGCGTAGAGGGGTGTCACCCGGGTGGTGAGTGAGGGATGGGTCAGGTGTAGAGGGGTGTCACCCGGGTGGTGAGTGAGGGATGGGTCAGGCGTAGAGGGGTGTTACCCGGGTGGTGAGTTAGGGATGGGTCAGGCGTAGAGGGGTGTTCCCCAGGTGGTGAGTTAGGGATGGGTCAGGCGTAGAGGGGTGTCACCCGGGTGGTGAGTTAGGGATGGGTCAGGCGTAGAGGGGTGTTCCCCGGGTGGTGAGTGAGGGATGGGTCAGGCGTAGAGGGGTGTTCCCCGGGTGGTGAGTGAGGGATGGGTCAGGCATAGAGGGTGTTCCCCCGGGTGGTGAGTGAGGGATGGGTCAGGCGTAGAGGGGTGTTACCAGGTGGTGAGTGAGGGATGGGTCAGGCGTAGAGGGGTGTTCCCCGGGTGGTGAGTGAGGGATGGGTCAGGCGTAGAGGGGTGTCACCCGGGTGGGTGAGTGATGGATGGGTCAGGCGTAGCTCAGCGCCCCTGGAGGGATTTAATTCATTTTTGTAGCCTGGTTCCAGATCATTCTGTGCTGTCTTACCAACTATGACCATAGAAGACAGCACAAACAGATCTGGGACCAGACGAGTCAGTTTCACTCACCCAAGGAAAACAAAACTTAGGCAAATAGTTACCCTTCCCCTTCTCCTCATGTCCCTCTTCCAACTCCATCTTCAACTCCACTGTCTCATCTTCCTCCTCCTCCTCCTCCTCCAGACCCCAGGAGTTCTCTAGACCCTCCCCCACCTGGCCTGTACCTGGGGCAGTTAACACTGGACAGGGAACGCTGTCCCGCGGTTGGTTAAGGACTAGAGTCTAGAGTAAACCGTGGATCAGTAGCATTGAGAAAACAGAGTACAGGCACACCAAGTCACTCGCCCACAAACAATGACCTTCCCCCTTGGAGAAAATAGAGTCTTCTACTACACATGTATTCAGAGTAACTTCAAGACTTTCTTTGAAAGGATACGTTTGGGGTGGGACCTCAGCTCTCTGGACGATCTCATTGGCCTTCTCCTTGACGTCACTCATTTCCACATGTGACACGTCTGTTTTCAGCGCTGTGATTCGCTCCTGGGGCAACGACTCTGCGAAGCCAAACTTACCCCCAGTTTTTCTGAAATAACCGATATTCAAAAAGAGAACTTTATTGGAATCCAGAAATGAAATGACGCCAAAGTAGCAACACCAGAGTCACGGAGGTTTAAATAAACGGGTTTCCACTCGATAGCACAGCCACAAAGTCAAAATGAACGTTAACGAGACCAAGTTGCTGTGACCCACCTGGCTTTCTTGTCGTTCTCCAAGGCTTTGTTGATTAGCTCTGTGATCTCTGACACTTTGACACTAGCGATCTTACTGCACCTGAGGACCTGTACAAACACAGCATGCTTTAGAGATACAATTCACAGTGAAGTAGCTAGAGTATGCTCGTATCCATCCTGAATATTATCAGCCCCCTGGCCTACCAAAGCCATGGTTATGCGATCTAGACAAGTGTTTAGCATGCTGATTTGAGCGTAGAAAGTGTTGTTGTGGTCGTGGGTTGGCATCCCGGGTCTGCCCGTACAGGGACAAGGATCCAGAGTTGCATTAACTCCCCAGTACCCGCCTGGTCTTTGAGCAGCTGACTATCTCTATGGCCCCCCAGTACCCGCCTGGTCTTTGAGCAGCTGACGGTATCTCTATGGCTCCCCAGTACCCGCCTGGTCTTTGAGCAGCTGACTATCTCTATGGCTCCCCAGTACCCACCTGGTCTTTGAGCAGCTGACTATCTCTATGGCTCCCCAGTACCCGCCTGGTCTTTTGAGCAGCTGACTATCTCTATGGCTCCCCAGTACCCGCCTGGTCTTTTGAGCAGCTGACTATCTCTATGGCTCCCCAGTACCCGCCTGGTCTTTTGAGCAGCTGACTATCTCTATGGCTCCCCAGTACCCGCCTGGTCTTTTGAGCAGCTGACTATCTCTATGGCTCCCCAGTACCCGCCTGGTCTTTGAGCAGCATGATGCCTCCACTAGACTGGATGGAGCAGATCTCTCTGTGTTTGTTCATGGCTATCATCAGCAGGCCGTCCATCACACGCTCCTCACGCTCACACGGGTCAACCAACAGGTAGGTCCTGGAGCAGAGAGAGAGGGGTAGGAGAGGGGATATGAGATAGGACATAGAGAGTAGTGGAGAGAAGGACAACAGGAGAGGAGAGAAGGAGAACAGGAGAGGAAAGGGAAGAGAGGAGAGAAGGAGAACAGGAGAGGAAAGGGAAGAGAGGCAGTGAGAGATCTGCAATGGCAGCCATCACTGTCTGATAGTGATATCAAACATACAGGTGATCTTATATAACATGGACCTACCCTTGTTGGAAGAAGGAGAAACTGACACAGATGGGCATGTGGTAGATGCTGAGGGGAATGGGGTCTCTCTCCTCTGTACTGTACTGTGGAACAGACACATGAAGGGTTAAATCATTATAAATTGGGGTTGTGTTCATTAGGGCATGCAACAGATGACATTTTTAAAACCTTTTGCAACGTGTGACAAAAATGAGTGTGTCTTATTAGACAAATCCAGGTGGTCCTTCCCTGTTTGTCAGTGTGGTTCCTAATTAACACTACCCAGGGGTGTAATCAATGTCAAAGATTGTTGCCATGGCATTAGTTGTCAATAGCATCACCCCTCACCCTTCCATCCTCACCACAGTGACTTCCTCTCCCTGGATGCCCACATCGGGCCGTCTGAAGTGACAGAGTCCCGCGATGGCAGCAATGCTGGCAGCGTCCATTAGGTTACCATCGTGGTTCAGCAAGTGGACGTCCACCCTAATCTGCCACACCTAGAGATACACTGACACACTAATTACACAGACATTGATCTGTACCACATCTGGAGAGATAAACAGGTAGACAGATGGGCATTATACCTTGGAAGACCAGTAGATATACACTGAGTATACAAAACATTAAAAACACCTTCCAAATATTGAGTTCCTGTCAATTCAGGAATTAAATTGAAATAACAATTATCTTCAATGCTTTTCAATGGAGAACATTTCAAATTGGAATTTGGTTTACTTCCTGAATTGACTGGAATTGAAACCCAATTTGGGGACTTTCGTTCACAGCCTTCATGCCAAACTTCAGGTGTGTGTTTGTGTGTACCTTCTCTCCAGACACCACACACAGAGACTCTGTGTCTATACACTTGGAGTTCCTGAGGCATCTCTCCAGCTGTCTGTTCAGCTTCACCAACAGCTCTGACTGCCTAGAGATAGAGAGAGAGAGATCAAGAAGGGGGAAGGACAACCACGCAGATAAAACATTTTCAGTGATCGTTTTTCAGATGCAATTTACACTATAGCCTTATGAAGCAAAACATAGTAGGACTCTTACCTGCCCATCTCAAATGCTGGAGAAGCCATGGGAGACAGCTCAATGTTGAAGAAAATGAGTCCTTCATTTGGTCGGTTCTCTTTCGGAGTAATGAGCTCACAGGACACTTGGGCCATGATCCTGGAGGTTAGGAACACACCATTTTTTTATTTAACCAGACAAGTCGGTTAAGAACAAATTCTTATTTACAATGACGGCCTACCCCGGCCAGATACAGCCTGGATTCAAACCAGGGACGTAGTGACGCCTCTTGCACTGAGATGCAGTGCGTTTGACTGCTGCGCCACTCAGGAGCCCAAACATACAAAGTTAATCTCAAACCGCCCCTAGCACTGTCACCTAGCCCCTAGCACTGTCACCTAACCCCTACCACTGTCACCTAGCCCCTACCACTGTCACCTAGCCCCTACCACTGTCACCTAGCCCCTACCCCCTACAACCTAGCCCCTACCACTGTCACCTAGCCCCTACCACTGTGTCACCTAGCCCCTACCAGTGTCACCTAGCCCCTACCAGTGTCACCTAGCCCCTACCACTGTCACCTAGCCCCTACCACTGTCACCTAGCCCCTACCACTGTCACCTAGCCCCTACCACTGTCACCTAGCCCCTAACCCCTACCAGTTGTCACCTAGCCCCTACCAGTGTCACCTAGCCCCTACCAGTGTCACCTAGCCCCTACCACTGTCACCTAGCCCCTACCACTGTCACCTAGCCCCTACCACTGTCACCTAGCCCCTACCACTGTCACCTAGCCCCCTACCACTGTCACCTAGCCTCCTACCCAGTGTCACCTAGCCCCTACCAGTGTCACCTAGCCCCTACCACTGTCACCTAGCCCCTACCACTGTCACCTAGCCCCTAACCCCTACCACTGTCACCTAGCCCCTACCAGTGTCACCTAGCCCCTACCAGTGTCACCTAGCCCCTACCACTGTCACCTAGCCCCTACCACTGTCACCTAGCCCCTACCACTGTCACCTAGCCCCTACCACTGTCACCTAGCCCCTACCACTGTCACCTAGCCCCTATCACTGTCACCTAGGCCCCTACCACTGTCACCTAGCCCCTACCACTGTCACCTAGCCCCTACCCCCTACAACTAGCCCTTACCACTGTCACCTGAGCCCCTACACCACTGTCACCCTAGCCCCTACCACTGTGTCACCTAGCCCTACCAGTGTCACCTAGCCCCTACCAGTGTCACCTGGCCCCTACCAACTGTCACCTAGCCCCTACCACTGTCACCTAGCCCCTACCACTGTCACTAGCCCCTACCACTGTCACCTAGCCCCTACACTGTCACCTAGCCCCTACCACCTGTCACCTAGCCCCTACCACTGTCCCTAGCCCCTAAACCCCTACCAGTGTCCACTAGCCCCTACAGGTGTCACCTCAGCCCCTACCAGTGTCACCTACGCCCCTACCACTGTCACCTAGCCCCTACCGCACTGTCACCTAGCCCCTACCACTGTCACCTAGCCCCTACCACTGTCACCTAGCCCCTACCAACCTGTCACCTAGCCCCTACCATGTCACCTTAGCCCCTACCAGTGTCACCTAGCCCCTACCACTGTCCACCTAGCCCCTACCACTGTCACCTAGCCCCTAACCCCTACCACTGTCACCTAGGCCCCTACCAGTGTCACCTAGCCCCTACCCAGTGTCACCTAGCCCCTACCACTGTCACCTAGCCACCTACCACTGTCACCTAGCCCCTACCACTGTCACCTAGCCCCTACCACTGGTCACCTAGCCCCTACCACTGTCACCTAGCCCCTATCCACTGTCACCTAGCCCCTACCACTGTTCACCTAGCCCCTACCACTGTCACCTAGCCCTCTACCCCCTACAACCTAGCCCTTACCACTGTCACCTAGCCCTCTACCACTGTCACCTAGCCCCTACCACTGTGTCACCTAGCCCCTACCAGTGTCACCTAGCCCCTACCAGTGTCACCTGGCCCCTACCACTGTCACCTAGCCCCCTACCACTGTCACCTAGCCCCTACCACTGTCACCTAGCCCCTACCACTGTCACCTAGCCCCTACCACTGTCACCTAGCCCCTACCACTGTCACCTAGCCCCTACCACTGTCACCTAGCCCCTACCCCTACAACCTAGCCCTTAACCACTGTCACCTAGCCCCTACCACTGTCACCTAGCCCCTACCACTGTGTCACCTAGCCCCCTACCAGTGTCACCTAGCCCCTACCAGTGTCACCTGGCCCCTACCCACTGTCACCTAGCCCCTACCACTGTCACCTAGCCCCTACCCACTGTCACCTAAGCCCCTACCACTGTCACCTAGCCCTACCACTGTCACCTAGCCCCTACCACTGCCACCTAGCCCCTACCACTGTCACCTAGCCCCTACCACTGTCACCTAGCCCCTACCACTGTCACCTAGCCCCTACCACTGTCACCTAGCCCCTACCACTGTCACCTAGCCCCTACCACTGTCACCTAGCCCCTAGCACCGTCACCTATGCTGCTTTATAGATCTGAAAGGATGGATATATGGCAAAACAATTCTGCCAATCCAATCAGATAGCAAGGTACAGCTAATGCCATACTTGTATCCAGTCCTTTCAGATGTATGAAAACGTAGTGCAAAAGCCTGCAATGTTAGTAACAAGAAAGCCAACTCCACTAAGAATGGCTGTCAACCATTTTCGGTTACTGTGCAACCAAGTGCATTTGGCTTTGCCTGGTGCACCCGTCATTCTACGTTTTTAGCAGTAAGCCTTGGGTCTTCTCAACGATCCGCTTTAGATAGGCCAGTAGCTTTGGTTGAGAGTCACTGCTCAACTGTCATTTCTTTGCCTTCAAAGGCAGGAACACTCGCCTCGTCTTCCCCAGGTCAACAAAGCAGCATCCATAATCTGTCCCAAACGAGATCTTGGATGCTCCTGTAGTCATAGGTCTGTCTCCCATCCAAGCGCTGCGGGGTACACATTATTGAGCGAGATTATGTATCGTAAATATTTATAGCTAGTATAACAATGATTGCATCGAAAGATAATTAGCTAGCTAGGTAGCTCAAGTTACAAACAGGTTATGTACAGTGACCCAGAACTCTAACAAACTCTGTAACGTTGGTAGATAGAGATAGACACTGTACAATTTTAGTTTGGATTCCCACATCTAAATTGGCCATTTATGTCAGCTAACTAGCATATCTGGCTATCTCAGCTAGCACGTTCATTCACATGGAAAAATTACACAAATTGCATCAGCTACCTTTGTTTCTTGAATAGCTTTGAGTAAAAAGTCCCGCTCGCAGTTTGATAACGGCGTATCTCTCATGTTGGCTGTCTATGAATTGTATATTGCTATGCCGGTGTGGTTTTTGTTAACATGTGTTCACGTTTCAACAATCATCAACATTCATGAACTCTGCTCCGGAAGAGCAACAAAGAAGTTAATCACAATAAAAGTAATCAAAATTAGGTATATTTGGCTCAAATGTATTACACAATTTTCAAATGGTAGAAACCATCCACATGTATTTCTAAAAGTCATAATTATTTAAATAAAATAAGAATTAAAATAATAATACATGTTGGATGTTTATCCAATAACTTGCATTAATTGTCTACTTTGGACAAATCTGTTTCTCGGCATGGATTTAATCTCACAAGATAACGGACACAAGCTAATTATTTCACAACATTTAAATGACAAATATCTAAACTGTTATGCATTGAGGGGGGGGGGGGGGGTGTACATAGAAAGATAGATCGAAATGAGTTGGTTATTACAAGGCAGAGCACTTTTATTTTGAAATGGGCACCCCAATGGCGTTCTCTGGGTTCAGGCATGCGCAGTGAGCAGAAGTCTCTTCCCGTCATCACCGTTCGAGGGTCTCCACGGTGATCCGTCCATCCCGCTCCTCCAGGCCTCGGTAACCCGCGGTTTTACTCCAACTGGGTCGAACGCAGTGAAAATAAGTTGTTTGAGGTAATTGACGTAGAAAACATCACAAAACTTGGAATATTATTATTTTTCTCCCCCCCCCCAACTGCACAAGGTTTGTTTGCTTAATATTTATCTAGTTAGCTACACTCATTCATTCTTCCCTGACAAAACTGCAACCACAACATGTTGTTAGTTTAGCATAGCCATTAGCTGGCTAAACTTAGCTTTCTAACGTAGTGCATTTTTCTCAGACAGGCACGTTTTCTCAAAATGTGAATATGTTTACATTGACACATAGGCTTTATGAATATGTCTGAAATGTCGCTGCATTTAGTACCACATAGCTAGCTATTGATAACGCTCTGCTAGCCCGCTAATTCGCGCCACACGGACCGGGGTTGATAACAAGGGACGTCCGGTGAACTGTCGCGAAAAACGTTGGTTACTGACGTTACCTAGTTCGTTATTTAGCTTTGCTTGTGCAGTAACGTTAGCTAATGCCAAATATAGCCGACATTCCACATAACTTATATATATATATATATGAAATAACTTGCTTCCTATAAAAAAAGACGTGATAGAAATATGATGAAAGACAGTTTGCTGATGTCTTGATAATGCGCGTAGCCTGACTTGACAGTTCTAGTAGTAGCTGCAGTAGTCCTAGCTAACAATCCTGGCTCTGTGGAGTTTGTGGACACTTCTGGTCGGCAGCTGTAGGTTCATTTTGTTGCTCTCTCTCTCGGGGCATATGGGCATCCCCTAGGGAACTGTAGTTTGGCCTGAGGGACAGTGGCTCCTTGCTTTTGTTGGCGACCCACATCCACCTTCCCCCAGACGCTCCGTCAATCAGCTCGACGTTATGTTTACTCCAACCCCGAGGGACATTGATTTCGAAAATACTGTATCAAGCCATATTCAACCTTTACTCAATTGTTGCTGGCAATCGTATTGATTCAATATGATGAAATGCGTGTCGAGGTATAATCTGAAAAGTGTCCTGGTCGGCGACGAGTGGATATTTGCAAAGTCATTGAAATGCAGAGAACCATTTTTGCATGGATTCATGAGTCATCTTTGAAACCTGATTTAGGGGGTCTGTTTTTTTAAAATTCAGAAATATATTTTTATTGGAAAAAGCAGAGCCATGTATAATCTTTCTCTGGTGAAAGCCATCCATTTCCTTGCATATGGGCCAAATTGTAGTACAGTGACAAAACTTCATTTGTTTTTAGAAAATATTTGTAGATGGAAAGATAGTTTCTGGAAAAGTGCTTTTGAAATCAGAAGTGTATTAACCTTATTCCTGACCTCTTTCTTTGCTTTCTCTCTCTCTTGGTCCCTCTTCCTCAAATCCTCCATTTCCACCCTTACTTCACATGCTCTCCATCCCACTGTCACCTCACGCCCTCCTTCTCCCTCTCTCAAACCCCCCCCCCCACCCCCCTCCTTCCCCCCTCCTCTCACATTGTCCGTCCCAACCCTCACCTCTCCCACCTCCTTTCCCACTCTCCTCCTTCCTTCCCCCTTACCGTCCATCCCCACTGTCACGTCACTCCTCTCAACCCCCCCCACCGCTCCCTTCCCCCCTCCTCTCACATTGTCTGTCCCAACCCCTCTCCTTTCCCACTCTCTCCGCCCTTCCCCCTACCGTCCATCCCCACTAGTCACTTCACTCCCTCCTTCTCCCTCTCCTCAACCCCCCCCCCACCGTCTTCATTCCCCCCTCCTCTCACATTGTCCGTCCCAACCCCTCTCCTTTCCCACTCTCTCCTCCCTTCCCCCCCTCCTCTCACATTGTCCGTCCCAACTCCTTTCCCACTCTCTCCTCCTTCCCCCTACCGTCTCTCTCCAGATGAAGCTGTGGGGCTGGACGTGTGTGCTGCTCCTCTCCCTCCTGGCTCTCTCTGAGTCCCAGGCTGAAGCTCAGGGTGACCTAGACCTGGAGATGGAGGATGAAATGGAGGAAGCTATGGTGGAAGACATGGTAGAAGATAGGGAAGACTCAGCAGAGATAGAGGCGGAGATGGAAGGGGGAGGCGGAAGAAGAGAAGGGAACCGATGCCAACGTCTCCTTCCAGGTCAGTAAAGGGTCAAACGTCACCCAATAGGAAGTAGGATGAACTAGGTGGGGACATTTGAGATGGCACCCTTCTCCCTATGTAGTGTACCACATGTGTGGGGCCTGGTCAGAAGTCGTGCAATCTCTTGGAAATAGGGTGCCATTTTGGATGCATGCCTGGTGTGTGTTTTTTTTACGCCCTCCAAGTGTCTCTCTACCCTTTTGAGTTTGAAACCCTCATCATTTGCCTATTCTTTTTGTGTTCCCTTAGCTAGCTAAAAACCTAACTACAACCTCACTGTCATAACCCAATTTTAGCCGGGGGCCTTCAGGAAATCATGTCAGTAAATGTGTACTAGGCCGAGTCCCGATTCTCCACGGTTCTGGGTTTATAATGGATGATGAAAAATCCCCCCAGACATCTCATTTAAATCCACAACGGGTAGTGTGCAAGTGTACACTTCTGGGAAAAGGGTGAAGAATCTGGAGCCCTACATTATATATCCCTCAGTTTGTTTTCCATTTCACACACAAAGTAATCCCCTCCGCCCCATTGCTGAAAACACACAGGTGACCTACAAGACTCCTGTTCCCATCGGAGAAGTGTACTTCTCAGAGACCTTTGATGACGGCTCACTGGACAGGTTGGCAGGTGTCAAAGACATGCAGCGAAAGACGCTAGACGATGAAATTGCTTAAATATGATGGTAGAACCAGACATTCTTGCCCCCCCCCCTCTACAACTCTCCACTTTGGTGTGTTTTTATGGGCCCTACACCGTTGTCCTTTTGGCCAGTGTGTCAGTGAGCGACGACCCTGGTTTCTTCAACCCACCACTGTTAAGGTCCAAGTATCCCTTTTGTTATTAGGGCGCTGTCCCCTGTTTAGTATGCTTTGGGCAGTAGTCTCTCTGTTGATGCGACCTGGCCGAGTGGCCAATGGCACACATGTATTGTGGAAAATGCAGTTTAGTAACGTTGTGTAAACTGGAACCTAGTCGTTGGTGTCAGTTTGAGTTCACCAACCGGACCCTCTCTCCTCTCCTGACCACTCTCTGCCCCTCCCTGAACCCTCTCTCACTTCCCTCAACCCATCTCTCCTCTCCTGATCCCTCTCTCCCCACCGGACCCCTCTCTCTAACCTCTCTCCCCACCGGACCCCCTCTCCTCTCTGACCCCTCTCTTCCCTCCTGACCCCTCTCTCCTCTCCTAACCCCTCTCTCCTCTCCTGACCCCTCTCTCCCCACCTGACCCCTCTCTCCTCTCCTGACCCCTCTCTCCCCTCCTGACCCCTCTCTCCTCTCCTAACCCCTCTCTCCCCTCCTAACCCCTCTCTCCCCTCCTGACCCCTCTCTCCCCTCCTGACCCCTCTCTCCTCTCCTGGCCCCTCTCTCCCCTCCTGACCCCTCTCTCCCCTCCCTCCTCCCCCCTCTCTCCCCTCTCCTGACCCCTCTCTCCTCTCCTGACCCCTCTCTCCCCTCCTGACCCCTCTCTCCCCTCCTGACCCCTCTCTCCCCTCCTGACCCCTCTCTCCCCTCCTGACCCCTCTCTCCCCTCCTGACCCCTCTCTCCCCTCCTGGCCCCTCTCTCCCCTCCTGACCCCTCTCTCCTCTCCTGACCCCTCTCTCCTCTCCAGGTAAGTGGTCTGTGGAGCAGCTGAAGGAGAATAAAGTACCAGGAGACATGGGTCTGGTTCTGAAGTCCCGGGCCAAACATCACGCCATCGCCTCCCTGTTGGACAGACCCTTCCTCTTCCGGGACGATGCCCTAGTCGTACAGTGAGTTTGACCTTTAACCTCTCACGTTTGACCTCTTGCCCTTTTTTTTGTTTTGTGTATAAAAGTGCATTTTCAAAATGAGCCTTTGAGTTGACTTGAAGCTAATTCATATCAACTGCTGAACGTTTAGAGAAACCTGTGTGCGTTTATCTTAGGTATGAGGTGAACTTCCAGGATGGTATTGACTGTGGTGGAGCCTACATCAAACTGCTGTCAGACGAAGAGGACCTGGATCTGGTACGTTGTTGTTATTACTATAATCTGATCTATGTTGTTGATTAGTCTCAGATCCCAGATCTGTTGGTGTTGTTACTATAATCTGATCTGTGATGTTGGTTAGTCCCAGATCTGTTGGTGTTATTACTATAATCTGATCTATGTTGTTGGTTAGTCCCAGATCTGTTGGTGTTGTTACTATAATCTGATCTATGTTGTTGGTTAGTCTAGTCCCAGATCCCAGATCTGTTGGTGTTATTACTATAATCTGATCTATGTTGTTGGTTAGTCTAGTCCCAGATCCCAGATCTGTTGGTGTTGCTACTATAATCTGATCTGTGATGTTGGTTAGTCCCAGATCTGTTGGTGTTGTTACTATAATCTGATCTATGATGTTGGTTAGTCCCAGATCTGTTGGTGTTATTACTATAATCTGATCTGTGATGTTGGTTAGTCCCAGATCTGTTGGTGTTGCTACTATAATCTGATCTGTGATGTTGGTTAGTCCCAGATCTGTTGGTGTTATTACTATAATCTGATCTGTGATGTTGGTTAGTCCCAGATCTGTTGGTGTTATTACTGTAATCTGATCTATGATGTTGGTTAGTCCCAGATCTGTTGATGTTATTACTATAATCTGATCTATGATGTTGGTTAGTCTAGTCCCAGATCCCAGATCTGTTGGTGTTGCTACTATAATCTGATCTATGATGTTGGTTAGTCTAGTCCCAGATCCCAGATCTGTTGGTGTTGTTACTATAATCTTGATCTGTGATGTTGGATTAGTCCCAGATCTGTGATGTTATTACTATAATCTGATCTATGATGTTGGTTAGTCTAGTCCCAGATCCCAGATCTGTTGGTGTTGTTACTATAATCTGATCTATGATGTTGGTTAGTCCCAGATCTGTTGGTGTTATTACTATAATCTGATCTGTGATGTTGGTTAGTCCCCAGATCTGTTGGTGCTTGACCTTTGACCTGGCTCCCACTTCTAAAGTTAACTCTCTATTTATATGCCTCCGTAATGCTGTACTTGGCTGGTCGACCCACCCCAAGGTGGCCTCGTATCGTCTCTGTATCGCTGACTGTAAACCCCGTACCTTACTGTTGTGCTGTTCTAGGATCAGTTTAATGACCGTACCTCCTACACCATCATGTTTGTGCCTGATAAGTGTTTAACCCTTGTACCTTACTGTTGTGCTGTTTTAGGATCAGTTTAATGACCGTACCTCCTACACCATCATGTTTGGTCCTGATAAGTGTGTAACCCTGTACCTTACTGTTGTGCTGTTCTAGGATCAGTTTAATGACCGTACCTCCTACACCATCATGTTTGGGCCTGATAAGTGTGGAGAGGACTACAAGCTGCACTTCATCTTCCGCCACAGGAGCCCTCTGAACAAAGACCTGGACGAGAAACACGCCAAGAGGCCCGACGTCGACCTGAAGAAGTTCTACACAGACAAGAAGACTCATCTCTACACACTGGGTAGGAGGGGGGGGGGGGGGGAGAGGGAAGGAGAGAGAGAGGAGGGGGAAGAGAGAGAGAGGAGGGGGGGGAGGAGAGAGAGAGGAGGGGGGAGGAAGGGGTGAGAGAGAGGAGGAGGGGTGGGGGAGGAGAGAGAGGGGGGGGGGAGAGAGAAGAGGGGGGAGAGAGAAGGTGGGGGGGAGAGAGAAGAGGAGGGGGTGGTTGGGAGAGAGAAGAGGAGGGGTGGGGGGAGAGAGAAGAGGGGGGGGTGGGGGGGAGAGAGAAGAGGAGGGGGTGGGGGAGAGAGAAGAGGGGGGGGTGGGGGGGAGAGAGAAGAGGAGGGGGTGGGGGGAGAGAGAAGAGGAGGGGGTGGGGGAGAGGGGGGGGCTGAATGCTGATTGGCTGACAGCCGTGGTATATCAGACCGTATACAACGGGTATGACAAAACATTTACTGCTCAAATTACGCTGGTAACCAGTTTATAATAGCAATAAGGCACCTCGGGGGGGTGTGGTATATGACCAATATACCACACCCCCTCTGGCCTTATTGCTGAATGACACAGTGGTGTGACTGACAGTACTGACAGTATTGTAGAGACAGAGATGTTACTACCTGAGGGAGACTGACAGCATTGTAGAGACAGAGATGTTACTGACAGTATTGTAGAGACAGATGTTACTACCTGAGGGAGACTGACAGTATTGTAGAGACAGATGTTACTACCTGAGGGAGACTGACAGTATTGTAGAGACAGATGTTACTACCTGAGGGAGACTGACAGTATTGTAGAGACAGATGTTACTACCTGAGGGAGACTGACAGTATTGTAGAGACAGAGATGTTACTACCTGAGGGAGACTGACAGTATTGTAGAGACAGATGTTACTACCTGAGGGAGACTGACAGCATTGTAGAGACAGATGTTACTACCTGAGGGAGACTGACAGCATTGTAGAGACAGATGTTACTACCTGAGGGAGACTGACAGTATTGTAGAGACAGATGTTACTACCTGAGGGAGACTGACAGTATTGTAGAGACAGATGTTACTACCTGAGGGAGACTGACAGTATTGTAGAGACAGAGATGTTACTACCTGAGGGAGACTGACAGTATTGTAGAGACAGATGTTACTACCTGAGGGAGACTGACAGCATTGTAGAGACAGATGTTACTACCTGAGGGAGACTGACAGTATTGTAGAGACAGAGATGTTACTACCTGAGGGAGACTGACAGCATTGTAGAGACAGATGTTACTACCTGAGGGAGACTGACAGTATTGTAGAGACAGATGTTACTACCTGAGGGAGACTGACAGTATTGTAGAGACAGATGTTACTACCTGAGGGAGACTGACAGTATTGTAGAGACAGATGTTACTACCTGAGGGAGACTGACAGTATTGTAGAGACAGATGTTACTACCTGAGGGAGACTGACAGTATTGTAGAGACAGATGTTACTACCTGAGGGAGACTGACAGTATTGTAGAGACAGATGTTACTACCTGAGGGAGACTGACAGTAGTGTAGAGACAAATGTTACTTCCTGAGAGAGACTGACAGTATTGTAGAGACAGATGTTACTACCTGAGGGAGACTGACAGTATTGTAGAGACAGATGTTACTACCTGAGGGAGACTGACAGTATTGTAGAGACAGATGTTACTACCTGAGGGAAACTGACAGTATTGTAGAGACAGATGTTACTACCTGAGGGAGACTGACAGTATTGTAGAGACAGATGTTACTACCTGAGGGAGACTGACAGTATTGTAGAGACAGATGTTACTACCTGAGGGAGACTGACAGTATTGTAGAGACAGATGTTACTACCTGAGGGAGACTGACTCATGTAACTGTCTGTTTCTCCCCCTCTCTCCCTCCCTCCTTTCTCCCCTCTCTCTCTCCCTCCCTCCTTCCTCTCCCCCTCCCTCTCTCTCCCCATCCAGTCCTGAACCCAGACAACAGCTATGAGATCCTGGTAGACCAGAGCAGTGTCAGTCGTGGCTCTCTGCTTCATGATGTGGTTCCTCCTGTTAACCCCACCAAGGAGATAGACGATCCCACTGACTCTAAACCTGAAGACTGGGACGAGAGGGCCAAGATACCAGACCCAGAGGCTGTCAAACCTGACAACTGGTGGGTTCAACTTCAACACCACTTTTTTGTGATTTTTTTTTTTGGGGGGGGGGGTCGTGACGAAAAGAAAACCAGGTGTTGGCAGGCATGACTGAGGAAGAGTGTCTAGTTCTGAAGGATTTGTGCTTATATTTTTAAACGTAACTTCTTTAAGGACTGTAGATATAACGCGTCTATTAAAGCTGTATCACATAGCTCTGTAGGCCACCTGACCAAATTCACATAGAAATGTGAGTTTTACACTCCGTGGTCAGTTTATTAGGTACACCACCCCATTCAAGACAACGAGTCACACGTGGTGTGGCTGGTTTTCCTGGCACACGTTCGGTCCCCCTGATTACAATTGAGCAATGGTTTCAACGCCCCGAAGAATTCAGGCTGTTCTGGAGGCAAAGGGACCCAGTATTAGATGGGTGTACCTAATAAACTGTCCACTGAGTGTATATCTATCATTGGAAGTCTGATGAAGGGTAGATATGTTCTATATGTGCCATTTCTATGCTTCCCGCCCATAAGTTGAGTTTTTAAAACTTTGTATTTTTTGTCCACCAGCTGTCACAGAGGTTTAGATGGTACAATGATTCTCTACATTTGTTTTGTCACAAACTGAAAATGATGCAAAACTATTGTGATTTTTTTTTTTGCAGCCATGTGATGGTGTTTGTGATTTCTACATATTGTGCCTAATGTTGAGCAACGTGCTTGGTTTTTAATGCCAAACCATTTGGCATCTTGTGTTCCAGGGATGAGGAGGCTCCGGCTACGATCCAGGACCCTGATGCTGTGAAGCCAGAGGGATGGCTGGACGACGAGCCGGAGTTTGTAGCCGACCCCGCCGCCGACAAACCAGACGACTGGTAAACACACTGAACACACACATCAATAAAAACGCTTGTTTTGGGAAGAGATGACTGTCTTTTTCTGTCTTTCTCTCATTACTCTTTACATCCATCTCTCGTTCTCTTTTATTTTCCTCCTCCCCTCTCTCTCTCCCTCTCCCTCACCATCTCTCTCTCTCTCCTTTTCTCTCTCTCTCACCATCTCTCTCTCTCTCTCCTTTATCTCTCCTCTCACCATCTCTCTCTCTCTCCTTTATCTCTC